>NC_074673.1:21462234-21479734 GCF_029448725.1 Salvelinus fontinalis | reverse complement strand
GCATGAAAGCCTGACGAACCGACTGTAGCAGGGGAGCCTGGCGATCCGGTGAAGGCATGAAAGCCTGACGAACCGACTGTAGCAGGGGATCCTGGCGATCCGGTGAAGGCATGAAAGCCCGATGAGCCGACTGTAGCAGGGGAGCCTGGCGATCCGGCTGAGGCATGAGAGCCTGTAGCGGCTCCCGGGCCCGACATCATTACCACCGAAACAAAACAAAAGAAACACTCCCTGATGCTTCCCTAGGTGAGGTGTCATTCTGTAACGATGTGGACTGAGAGTCGGGAAGCAAGATCAGGGAGTGAGTGTTTTAACTTCTCTGGGATAGTTGGGACGCTAGCGTCCCAACTGACAAGCACCCCCAACCCCCCCCCTCACTGATTAGCATCGCGTCACAATGAAAAAGGAAAATCTAAATATCATTAAATCACAAGTCCAAGACACCAAATGAAAGATACAGATCTTGTGAATAAAGCCACCATTTCAGATTTTTAAAATGTTTTACAGGGAAGACAAAATATGTAAATCTATTAGCTAACCACGTTAGCAAAAGACACCATTTTTCTTTGTCCACCATTTTTTCTCTCCACCAGTAGCTATCACCAATTCGGCCAAATAAAGATATTGATAGCCACTAACCAAGAAAAAACCTCATCAGATGACAGTCTGATAACATATTTATTGTATAGGATAGGTTTTGTTAGAAAAATGTGCATATTTCAGGTAGAAATCATAGTTTACAATTGCACCCACCATCACAACTCGACTAGAATAAATACAGAGAGCAACGTGTATTACCTAATTACTAATCATAAAACATTTCTTAAAAATATACAGCGCACAGCAATGGAAAGACACAGATCTTGTGAATTCAGACAATATTTCAGAAGTTCTAAGTGTTTTACAACAAAAACACAATAAATCGTTATATTAGCATACCACATATGCAAACGTTACCCGAGCATTGATTCAAGCCAAAGAGAGCGATATCGTTATCATCGCCAAAATATATAAATTTTTTCACTAACCTTCTCAGAATTCTTCCGATGACACTCCTGTAACACCATATTACAACATACATATATAGTTTGTTCGAAAATGTGCATATTTAGCCACAAAAAAACGTGGTTATACAATGAGAATAGTAGCCAATCTGGGCTGAAAATGTCGGGCGCCATTTTGGACAGTGATCTAGCGTAATGAATAACTAATCATGAACTTTACTAAAAAATATAGGGTGGACAGCAATCGAAAGACAAATTAGTTCTTAATGCAATCGCTGAATTACATTTCAAAAATTATCCTTACTGTGCAATACAGGGTTCGCCAAGCGAAGCTACACAAAACAAAATGGCGACTTATGCGTTTGACATTTTTCAACAGAATAACGATTTATCATCAAAAATAGTTCTTACTATGAGCTGATCTTCAATCAGAATCTTGGGCAATGTATCCTTTCTCCGGTCTAATCGTCTTTTGGTCGAAAGATGTCCTCTTGTCCTGTCGAAATGGCCACTAACGTTCGACCGGTACTGGAAACGTGCCCAGCGCTTCAAAGTGCATCACAAAGAAATGCCTCAAAATCGCACTAAACGGATATAAACTGCTATAAAACGGTTTAAATTAACTACTTTATGATGTCTTTAACACCTATAACGAATAAAAACATGACCGGCGATATATAAGTGGCTAAACCAAAGCTTGGAAGGAGGCCAGTCCGACGACCACTCTGCGTCGAGCGCACTGTTGAAAAGGACGTTCTTTCCGCTCCAGGGTCTATTTATAGAGCCCGGATTGCGCAATCCACTCCATTCAAAATCTCCCCGCTTACTGACATCTAGAGGAAGGCGTAGGCAGTGTTTGTAGCATCATAGCATTCACAGGGACTTATGAACTGACCTGGGAGCAGGGGTCAAGATTTCTGAAATCTCACTCCCTGGCAGAAAAAGTGCTGTAGAATGAGTTCTGTTTCACTCAGAGACATAATTCCAACGGTTATAGAAACTAGAGAGTGTTTTCTATCCAATAATAACAATAATATGCATATTGTACAAGCAAGAATTGAGTACTAGGCAGTTTAATTTGGAGACCAATTTTCCCTAAGTCGAAACAGCACCCCCTATATCCCAGAGAGGTTAATTAAATGAATGGAACATAATACAAAACAAACACGAACAGCACACAGACATGAAACAGAAACATTGACTCCTGGGGAAGGAACCAAGGGGAGTGACATATATAGGGAAGATTATCAGGGACGTGGTGGAGTCCAGGGGAGGTCCAACGATGGTGACAGGTGGGCACCATAACGAGCAGCCTGGTGACCTAGAGGCCGGAGAGGGAGCACACGTGACAGCATGAAAAACCCAGCAATGTTGCAGTTCTTGACATACTCAAACCGGTACGCCTGGCACCTACTAACATTCAAAGGCCTGGCACCTACTACCATTCAAATCGTTTGTCTTGCCCATTTACCCTCTGAATGGCACACATACACAATCCATGTCTCAATTGTCTCAAGGCTTCAAAAAATATATTTCACCCATCTCCTTCCCTTCATCTACACTGATTGAAGTGGATTTAACACGGGATCATAGCTTTTATCTGGAGTTACCTGGTCAGTTAACTTCTCTGGGATCGTTCGGGACGCTTGCGTCCCACCTCGCCAACAGCCAGTGAAATTGCAGGGCGCCAAATTCAAACAAAAGAAATATCACAATTAAAATTCCTCAAACATACAAGGATTTTGCACCATTTTAAAGATACACTTCTCGTTAATCCAACCACAGTGTCCCATTTCAAAAAGGCTTTAAGGCTAAAGCACAACATATCATTATGTTAGGACAGCGCCTAGACACAAAAAACATTCAGCTATTTTCCAACCAAAGAGAGGTGTCACAAAAAGTAGAAATAGAGATCAAATTAGTCACTAACCTTTGACGATCTTCATCAGATGACACTCCCAGGATTGAATTTTACACAATACATGTGTGTTTTGTTTGATAAAGTTCATATTTATATCCAAAAACCCCAAAAACCAAAAATGCCTCCAAAACATCCGGAGAAATTGCAGAGAGCCACGTCAAATAACAGAAATACTCATCATAAACTTTGATGAAAGACACATGTTTTACATAGAATTCAAGATAAACTTGTTCTTAATGCAACCGCTGTGTCAGATTTCAAAAAAGCTTTACGGCAAAAGCACAATATTCAATAATCTGAGTACAGCGTTCAGCCACCGAAGCAAGCCATACAGTTACCCGCCAAGTTGTGGAGTCAACAAAAGTCAGAAATAGCATTATAAATCTTCACTTACCTATGCTGATCTTCGTCGGAATGCACTCCCAGGACTCCCACTTCCACAAGAAATGTTCGTTTCGTTCGATTACCTCCATATTTATGTCCAAATACCTCAGTTTTGTTCGCACGTTTAGTTCACTATTCCAAAGGCACAATGCGTGAGCGCAAAATCCAGACGAAAAGTCAAAAGTTACATTACAGTTTGTAGAAACATGTCAAACCATGTTTACAATCAATCTTTAGGGTCTTTTTATCATAAATCTTCAATAATATTCCATCCGGACAATAGCGTATTCATTACAGAGGAAAAAGAAGGAACGGGGCGCACACTTGACCGCGCAGTAAACAACTCATTGGCCTCAGCATAGTCCACTTGTTGAAACAGCTCTTATTCGACCCCCTTCCATAATAGAAGCCTCAAACAACTTTCTAAAGACTGTTGACATCTGCTGGAAGCCTAGAGAAGTGCAATCTGGCCCCATAGACACAGCATATTGGATAGACAATCACTTAAATGAAACTACAAACCTCAGATTTCCCACTTCCTGGTTGGATTTGTCTCAGGTTTTCACCTGCCATATGAGGTCTGTTATACTCACAGACATTATTTTAACAGTTTTGGAAACTTTAGAGTGTATTCTATCCAAATCTACTACTTATATGCATATCATAGCTTCTGGACCTTGGTAACAAGCAGTTTACTCTGGGCACCTTATTCATCCAAGCTACTCAATACTGCCCCCCTTTCCCAAAGAAGTTAACCACCACGTTTCCATCCACAGTTTTTATGCTAGTAAAGTCATACCTTGTTTAAAAAATCATGACAGCTTGTTTGTTCTACATGGTGGGATCTTTTTGTGTCTGTAAAATTAATTATGCGAGCAATGGTGGTGGAAATTCCTTTATTCCCGAATATTGATATAATAACCATCACAAATACTGATGTAAATCAAATCAAATCAAATTGTATTTGTCTGTGCTGAATACAACAGGCGTAGTAGACCTTACAGTGAAATGCTTGCTTACAAGCCCTTAACCAACAATGCAGTTTTAAGAAAAATAAGTGTTAAGTAAAAAATAGATCAGTAAAATATCAAAATAAAAAAGAATTAAAGAGCAGCAGTAAAATAACCGTAGCGAGGCTATATACAGGAGGTACCGGTGCAGAGTCAATGTGCAGGGGCACAGGTTAGTTGAGGTAGTTGAGGTAATATGTACATGTAGGTAGAGTTATTAAAGTGACAATGCATAGATAATAACAGAGAGTAGCAGCAGCATAAAATAGCGTGGGGGGGGGGGGGGGGTGCAAATAGTCTGGGTAGCCATTTGATTAGCTATTCAGGAGTCTTACAATAACCATCATATGGAAGTAAACTTGGAGTCATGTTTTTACCCTGTTTTCTCCCCAATTGGTAGTTACAGTCTTGTCTCATTGCTGCAACTCTCATATGTACTAGGGAGAGGAGAAGGTCGAAAGCCGTGCGTCCTCCAAAACACAACCCAGCCATGCCGCACTGTTTCTTGACACAATGCCCACTTAACCCGGAAGACAGCCACACCAATGTGTCAGAGGAAACACCGTGCACCTGGCGACCGTCTCAGCGCGCACTGAGCCCGACCCGCCACAGCAGTCACTAGTGCGGACAATGTTGTGCCAATTGTGCGCCGCCCCATGGGTCTCCTGGTCTCAGCCGGCTGCGACAGAGCCTGGACTCAAACCCAGAATCTCTAGTGGCACAGCTACTTAGACCACTGCGCCACTCGGGAGGCACAGTAAACTTGGAGTCATGCAGTGATATGGTGTCTGGTCTTCCCACTATGACTCAGGAAACCATGCAGTTTATTAGGCTACAGTTGAAGTAAGTTATGATGAACTTCACAGGGTGGTGAAAGTGCACAGTGATCTTGACGCTCCTTTCCAATAAATATCAAGGGTCTTATTCTGGTGACATAATGATTGATGCTTGACTGCCGTTTGACAAAATAAGTGATCTGGCTCTTATCCATATCAATCTTATCATGGAGACTAACCTACCCTCACTGTATGTGTTGGCTAGAGCACACATTCCAAGACCAGACATTTCTATTTAATGCAACAGTTTTCGTGACAAAACTATTGGTGGAGTTGAAAATGCAATGGAAACACATTGACATTTTTATTTTTATTCGGTACATGGAAACTTAATCGAACAAGTACATTTTGTGTGCAATGTGTCATCACGGACTGACTTTTATCCCCAACAAGTCAATTGGTTGAAACACCACTGTTAGGAAAATACACATATTTTCTTTATGCGGATTTTAGAACATTCGCATGAAGATCTGTCCCCAAGTTGGAAAATCTAGTTATGTCATGGAAAGAGCAGGTGTTCCTAATGTTTTAGGCACTCAGTTTAGTCTACCAGTCTAACTGTCTATCCTGCCCTCTATCCACTATTCATAGTGACAACAGAGGTAGGTGGATTGTAGCAATCGTACCACACATAAAAGCATTGAAAGCTGCATAAAATGTCAATATGAATCCACAAGAACAAATAAGAATAGCTGATGGGCAGCGGAGAGGCCAGGTGCATCATTGCGCATGAAAGAACAGTAAAGACATGAGACATGAGCTCAAAAAGCTCCCCTACTGATCTGGTTTAGGGACAATACAATTATTCTACCTAAACTAGCCTAGACCAGAATGCAATGAATAATTGCATTATTGTTTTCAAGTTAGTTTCAAATTCTACTCCAGTCTGCAGTGAAAATGTTATTTAAAAAATGTCGCAAAAGCACTGTAATTTGAATGTTTCATTCAATTTGGATCAGTAGTGGGTCTACTCTGGACAGTTTATAAGGATCAGTAGTGGGTCTACTCTGGACAGTTTATAAGGATCAGTAGTGGGTCTACTCTGGACAGTTTATAAGGATCAGTAGTGGGTCTACTCTGGACAGTTTATAAGGATCAGTAGTGGGTCTACTCTGGACAGTTTATAAGGATCAGTAGTGGGTCTACTCTGGACAGTTTATAAGGATCAGTTGTGGGTCTACTCTGGACAGTTTATAAGGATCAGTAGTGGGTCTACTCTGGACAGTTTATAAGGATCAGTTGTGGGTCTGCTCTGGACAGTTTATAAGGATCAGTAGTGGGTCTACTCTGGACAGTTTATAAGGATCAGTAGTGGGTCTACTCTGGACAGTTTATAAGGATCAGTAGTGGGTCTACTCTGGACAGTTTATAAGGTCTATAAAGGCTCAGTAGCAGGCCAGTCTGGCTGTATTTCTACTTCTGATACTGATGCGCTGACTGTTGCAGATAATCATTTTCCCAAGTCATCCTATAATAATTTGACCACCTCTCCAATCAGAGCGGCTATTCCTCGCCACCTAGAACCAAACGCTTCAATATAGCCTAAGTATGCATCATTTTTTAAATGTATTACTTTTTATATGTGGCATAAACACAACCAGACACAATGTTTTAATCTTATTAGGCTATTCCTGTAGACATGCGCACATTCGTCCAAAATATAATTCCAGCATCCTCAAAATGGCCTGACATTAAACAGGTTTCCATCAATTGTCACCGGAATCTCCGGCACGTAGATCGTCGCCGGAGGAACCGGACCGGGAACCCTCGCTGAAGGCTCTGGACAGGGAACCCTCGCAGGAGGCTCTGGCCTGGGAACCCTCGCAGGAGGCTCTGGACTAGGTACCCTCGCAGGAGGCTCTGGACTAGGAACCCTCACTGGAGGCTCTGGACTGGGAACCCTCGCAGGAGGCTCTGGACCATGGATCATCACTGGAGGTTCCGGGCCATGGATCATCACTGGATGCTCCGGACTGGGAACCGTCGCTTGAGGCTCCGGACTGGGAACCCTCGCAGGAGGCTCTGGACCATGGATCATCACTGGAGGTTCCGGGCCATGGATCATCACTGGATGCTCCGGACTGGGAACCGTCGCTTGAGGCTCCGGACTGGGAACCCTCGCAGGAGGCTCTGGACCATGGATCATCACTGGAGGTTCCGGGCCATGGATCATCACTGGATGCTCCGGACTGGGAACCGTCGCTGGAGGCGAACCCCGATGTCGTCACTTTCCCTCCTTCGAAGCTTCCGCCTGCTTCCATGGCAGGCTTTTGTCTCCGGACATTATTTCATCCCAAGTTCAGGATGTCCTCCACACCTGGCTTTCCTCCCAAGCCCAGGATCCCTGCTCCACCTGGGCACGCTGCTTGGTCCGTTGGTGGTGGGATCTTCTGTCACGGACGTTGTTGTAAGAATCGGACCAAAATGCAGCGTGGTTTGGGTTCATCATCTTTTATTATGAGAACCGGCACAAAAACAATAAAGAGCAAAGAAACAAACGTGCAGCTTTATCGTGCTCAAAGGCAACAATACAAATACAAGATTCCACAACCAACAGGTGGGAAAAAGCTGCCTAAGTATGATCCCCAATCAGAGACAACGATAGACAGCTGCCTCTGATTGGGAACCATACCAGGGCAACCTAGAAATAAAGAAACTAGAATGCCCACCCTAGGATCTGTAAGGTCAGGGCGTGACATTAACAAATCTAAATATATTTTAGATTCTTCAAAGTAGCCACCCTTTGCCTTGATGACAGCTTTGCACACTCTTGGCATTCTCTCAACCAGCTTCACCTGGAATGCTTTTCCAACAGTCTTGAAGGAATACCCATATATACTGAGCATTTGATGGCTGCTTTTCCTTCACTCTGCGGTCAAACTCATCCCAAACCATCTCAATTGGGTTGAGGTCGGGTGATTGTGGAGGCCAGGTCATCTGATGCAGCACTCCATCCCTCTCCTTCTTGGTCAAGTAGCCCTTACACAGCCTGGAGATGTTTTGGGTCATTGTCCTGTTGAAAAATAAATGTTAGTCCCACTAAGGGCAAACCAGATGGGATGGTGTATTGCTGCAGAATGCTGTGGTAGCCATGCTGGTTAAGTGTGCTTTGAATTCTAAATAAATCACAAACAGTGTCACCAGCAAAGCACCGACCACACCATCACACCTCCTCCTCCATGCTTCACGGTGGGAACCACACATGCAGAGATCATCCGTTCACCTACTCTGTGTCTCACAAAGACACGGCGGTTGGAACCAAAAATCTCAAATTTGGACTCATCAGACCAAAAGACAGATTTCCACCGGTCTATTGTCAATTGCTTGTGTTTCTTGGCCCAAGCAAGCCTTATTTGTGTTCTTTAGTAATGGTTTCTTTGCAGCAATTTGACCATGACGGCCTGATTCACGCAGCCTCCTCTGAACAGTTGATTTTGAGATGTGTCTGTTACTTGAACTCTGAAGCATTTATTTGGGCTGCAATTTCTGAGGCTGGTAACTCTAATGAACTGCAGCAAAGGTAACTCTGGGTCTTCGTTTCCTGTGGCGGTCCTCATGAGAGCCAGTTTCATCATAGCACTTGATGTTTTTTGCGACTGCACTTGAAGAAACTTTCAATGTTCTGGAACCTTTGCGTATTGACTGACCTTCATGTCCTAAAGAAATGATGGACTGTCGTTTCTCTTTGCTTATTTCAGCTGTTCTTGCCATAATATGGACTTGGTCTTTTACCAAATAGGGTTATCTTCTGTATACCACACCTACCTTGTCATAACACAACTGATTGTTTCAAACGCATTAAGAAGGAAAGAAATTCCACACGTTAATGTTTAACAAGAAATACCTGTTAATTGAAATGCATCCCATGTGACTACTTCATGAAGCTGGTTGAGAGAATGCCAAGAGTGCGCAAAGCTGTCATCAAGGCAAAGGTTGTCTACTTTGAAGAATCTCAAATATAAAATATATGTTGATTTGTTTAACACTTTTTTGATTACTACATGATTCCATATGTGTTATTTCATAGTTTTGATGTCTTCAGTATTATTCTACAATGTATGAAATAGTAGAAATAAAGATAAACCCTTGAATGAGTAGGTGTTTCCAAACTTTTGACTGGTACTGTATATATATTATTTTACTGACAAATAAAATGAAGAACCTTCAATCTTCTGGCCTGTAGCCCTGCATGGAATCTATTGTGCCGCAAAAGCATGCTGAAGTGGCAATGTCGATATCCACCTTTATGAACACAGCAGTGTAGATAGAAATGTATTGTATGGTGATGCCTATGGAAAATGTCTATCCTTCATTGACAATAAAGTTACTATTCTATTTGATTCTATAGTGTGAAGCTGATTATTCTACTAGACAGACACGTGTCTGTTCTCCACAATGCATTGTGAACTTTCTGTAACCCCAGGACCCATCTGGTTAGGATGAGAGGGGTTTATGTGACCGAACAGTTCATTGTCCATGTAATTATAACCTAGTTAGTGTAATGAATGTCGCTATTGTCCAGGCAGTCTGTCCAGGGGGTTGATGACTGTGTTTGTATTCATAAGGCACTGTGTGATTTAGTTATGCAATATCTCTTCTCTGCCTTCACTCATTACAGAAACTCATATCTCTTTATTATGGATAACAAGGAGGGTAGACCTGGTGGGGGGGGGGGGGGGTGTGTGTGTGTGTGTGTGTGTGTGTGTGTGTGTGTGTGTGTGTGTGTGTGTGTGTGTGTGTGTGTGTGTGTGTGTGTGTGTGTGTGTGTGTGTGTGTGTGTGTGTGTGTGTATCTTCTTGTACTCTTCTCCTCTCCTCTTCTCTTCTCTGTTCTCTCCTTTCCTGGTGTTAACTCATGTAAATAAGCTGAATTGTGCCAATAAAGGCTTTTTAGAATAAAGTCAAAAATCTCTTCTCCTTCCTGGTTGAGGAGTAGAGACTATGTATAGTACAGTACTGTATAATGCTGACGGGCAGAATGAGAGCAGGAGATAGAGGGAGGGAAAGAGGGAGAGAAAGAAGAGGGAGGGGAAGCTGGGCCACTGCTGTTAATCAGAACCTATGATTAGAGAGAGAGATGGAGGGAGGGAGGGAGTGCGATGGAGAGAGGGAGGGAGGGAAAGATGTAGTGAGCGGGAAGGAGAGATGTAGTGAGAGGGAGGGAGAGATGTAGTGAGAGAGAGGGAGAGATGTAGTGAGAGGGAGAGATGTAGTGAGAGCGATGGAGAGAGGGAGAGAGGGAGAGATGTAGTGAGAGCGATGGAGAGAGGGAGGGAGGGAGGGAGGGAGGGAGGGAGGGAGGGAGGGAGAGATGTAGTGAGAGCGATGGATAGAGGGAGGGAGGGAGAGATGTAGTGAGAGCGATGGAGAGAGGGAGGGAGGGAGGGAGGGAGGGAGAGACGTAGTGAGAGCGATGGAGAGAGGGAGGGAGAGAGGGAGGGAGGGAGAGATGTAGTGAGAGCGATGGAGAGAGGGAGGGAGGGAGAGATGAAGTGAAAGCGATGGAGAGAGGGAGGGAGAGAGGGAGGGAGAGATGTAGTGAGAACGATGGAGAGAGGGAGGGAGGGAGAGATGAAGTGAAAGCGATGGAGAGAGGGAGGGAGAGAGGGAGGGAGAGATGTAGTGAGAACGATGGAGAGAGGAGGCTGTGACACTACTGATGGTCAGAACCTATACGCTGTGATTAGAGAAGGAGAGAAAGAAGTATAGTTTCTCTATTTTCCTTTTGCTTGTGTACATTTAAATGTAGCCACATGTTATATTAATAAAAGCCCAACAGATGGGAAGGTTCTACCAGACCTACAGTAGTTGAACCTGCCATAGCTATGGTTTTCAACAGTTTCAATATGCATTGTGTTATGGGCATCTTACATTTCCCCACTTCATGAATGCACAAGACTGTGGTGTGTGAGGTGTTCGTGCTTAGCGTTTGGTGTGTGGTGTGTGCATCTCTCTCTCTTTGTCCCTCTCTCTCTCTCTCTCTCTCTCTCTCTCTCTCTCTCTCTCTCTCTCTCTCTCTCTCTCTCTCTCTCTCTCTCTCTCTCTCTCTCTCTCTTTGCAGGTCTTGTGTGAACAGCTCGCTATTCAGTAGCAATGGTAATATATTCAGCTGATGAGCCCTGCTCTGTAAAGTGTTAACCTAGTTACATGATTTAACCTGTCTAGGATCAGCGTGGCGCTAGCGGCACCCCCCCCCCCCCCCCCACTGAAAAACCAGTGCCGCGAAATTCAAAAAAAATATTTTTTTAAAATATTTAACTTTCACACATTAAAGTCCAATACAGCTAATGAAAGACACAGATCTTATGAATCCAGTCAACATTTCCGATTTTTAAAATGTTTTACAGGGAAGACACAATATGTAAAGATGTACATCTATTACCTAAAAACACATTAGCATAATCCACCATCTTTTATTTGTCCACCAACACCAGTAGCCATCACCAATTCGGCTAAACTAAGATATTTATAGCCCCTAACCAACAAAAAAACTCATTAGATGACAGTCTGATAACATATTTATGGTATGGGATAGGTTTTGTTAGAAAAAAGTGCATATTTCAGGTATATGGCATAGTTTACAATTGCACCCACCATCACAAATGGACTAGAATAATTACAATGAGCAACGTGTTTACCTAACTACTAATCATCAAACATTTCGTAAAAATACACAGCATACACGAATCGAAAGACACAGATCCTGTGAATACAGACAATATTTCAGATTTTCTAAGTGTCTTACAGCGAAAACACAATAAATCGTTATATTAGCTTAGCACATAGCAATTAGCAGCCCAGCATTGATTCTAGCCAAAGTGAGCGATAAAAGTCAACATCGCCAAAAGATATTAATTTTTTCACTAACCTTCTCAGAATTCTTCCGATGACACTCCTGTAACATCACATTACAACATGCATATACAGTTTGATCGAAAATGTTTATATTTAGCCACCAAAATCATGGTTAGACAATGTGAAATGTAGACAAGCTGGTAAAGAAAACGTCCTTGCGCCACTTAGACAGTGATCTACTCTTATACATAAATACTCATAAACGTGACTAAAAAATATAGGGTGGACAGGGATTGATAGACAATTTAATTCTTAATACAATTGCGTTATTACATTTTTTAATTTATCCTTACTTTTCAATACAGTTTGCGCCAAGCGAAGCTACGTCAAAAAACATGGCGTCCTAAGCCACTAAAATGTTTCGACAGAAACACGATTTATCATAATAAAAATGTCCTACCTTGAGCTGTTCTTCCATCAGTATCTTGGGCAAAGGATCCTTTCTTGGGAGAAATCGTCTTTTGGTGGAAAGCTGTCCTCTTGCCATGTGGAAATGTCAACTACGTTCGGGATGAACTGAAAAGCGTGCCCAACTTTTCACATCGTTGCAAAAATAAATGTCCCAAAATCGCACTAAACGGATATAAATTGCTATAAAACGCTTTAAATTAACTACTTTGTGATGTTTGTAACTCCTATAACGAGTGAAAAGATGACCGGAGAAATATAACAGGCTAAACTAACGCTTGGAACAGGAGAGGGTCGGTGTCTTCCACGCGCGTTACGCAGCAAGAAAAGACTTGCTAGCTAAAGGTTTTTTTCATTTGTAGGGCCTGTGAACGAGCAATCGAGCCCGTTGGAATCGTCATCACGTAAAGGCATCCAGGGGAAGACGTAAGAAGTGTCCGTATAGTCATAGCAACGACAGAGCCCTTTTAAATGACTTCAGAAAAGTGGCCAACGTTTCTCAAATCTGACTCCATGTCAGGGAAATTGCTGTAGAATGGGCTCTGTTCCACTTAGAGACAAAATTTCAACTCCTATAGAAACTATAGACTGTTTTCTATCCAATAATAATAATAATATGCATATTGTACGATCAAGGATTTTGTGGGAAGCCGTTTAAAAAATTAGCCACATTAGCATAAATAGTCTAAACAGCGCCCCCATCCCCAACAGGTTAACCAGCTCTCTCAGGTCTCCACAACTGTATCATGGTTCAGTCAAGGATTCTTCCGATGGCATTGAGGAGTACACCACATCAGTCACTGGCTTCATCAATAAGTGCATAGAGGACGTCATCCCCACAGTGACTATACGTACATACCCCAACCAGAAGCCATGGATTACAGGCAACATTCGCACTGAACTAAAGGGTGGAGCTGCTGCCTTCAAGGAGTGGGACTCTAACCCGGAAGCTAAGAAATCTCGCTATGTCCTCCGACGAACCATCAGACAGGCAAAGTGTCAATACAGGACTAAAATCGAAACATACTACACCGGCTCCGACGCTCGTCGGATGTGGCAGGGCTTGCAAACTATTACAGACTCCAAAGGTGACACGAGCCTACCATACGAACTAAATGACGAGGCAAGCAACACTGAAACATGCATGAGAGCATCAGCTGTTTCGGACAACTGTGTTATCACACTCTCCGCAGCCGAAGTGAGTAAGACCTTTAAACAGGTCAACATTCAGATTACCAGGACGTGTACTCCCAGCATGCGCTGACCAACTGGCAAGTGTCTTCACTGACATTTTCAACCTCTCCCTGTCTATAATACCAACATATTCCAAGCAGACCACCATAGTCCCTGTGCCCAAGAACACTAAGGTAACCTGCCTAAATGACTACCGATCCGTAGCACTCATGTCTGTACCCATGACATGCTTTGAAAGGCTAGTCATCTCACGTCAACACCATTATCCCAGAAACCCTAGACCCACTCCACTTTGCATACCGCACCAACAGATCAACAGATGATGCAATCTCTATTGCACTCCACACTGCCCTTTCACACCTGGACAAAAGGAACACCTATGTAAGAATGCTATTCATTGACTACAGCTCAGCGTTCAACACCACAGTGCCCTCCAAGCTCATCACTAAGCTAAGGACCCTTTGACTAAACACCTCCCTCTGCAACTGGATCCTGGACTTCCTGATCAACGACAATGATGAGACAGCCAATAGGGAGGAGGTCAGAGACCTGACCGTGTGGTGCAAGGACAACAACCTCTCCCTCAATGTGATCAAGATAAAGGAGATGATTGTGAACTACAGGAAAAGGAGGACCGAGCATGCCCCCATTCTCATCGACGGGGCTGTAGCGAAACAGGTTGAGAGCTTCAAGTTCCTTGGCGTCCACATCACCAAGAAATTATCATGGTCCAAGCACACCAAGACAGTCATGAAGAAGGCATGACTAAACCTATTCCCCCTCAGGAGACTGGAAAGACTCGAAAGGTTTTATAGCTGCACCATTGAGAGCATCTAGACGGGTTGCATCACTACCTGGTATGGCAACTGCTCGGCCTCTGACCACAATTCACGACAGAGGTTAGTGCGTACAGCCCAGTACATCACCGGGGCCAAGCTTCCTGCCATCCAGGATCTCTTTACCAGGCGGTGTCAGAGGAAGGTCCTAAAAATTGTCAAAGACTCCAGCCACCCTAGTCATACTCTGTTTTCTCTGCTATCGTATGGCAAGCGGTAAGTCTAGGTCCAAGAGGCTTCTGAACAGCTTCTACCCCCAATTCATAAGACTCCTGAACAGCTAATCAAATGTCTACCCAGACTATTTGCATTGCACCCCCCCCCCCCCCCCACGCTGCTGCTACGCTCTGTTATTATCTATGCATAGCCACTTTAATAACTCTACCTACATGTACATATTACCTCAATTACCTCGACACCGGTGCCCCCGCACATTGACTCTGTACCGGTACCCCCTGTATATAGCCCCACTATTGTTATTTACTGCTGCTCTTTAATCATTTGTTATTCTTATTCTTTCTTTTTTTAAGGTATTTTCTTAAAACTGCATGGTTGGTTAACTTATTTGGCCTGCAAGCCCGAAGCCGGGCACAATATGACAACAGCCACTTCAAGTGCAGGGCGCGAAATTCAAAATATATTTTTTTGAAATATTTAACTTTCACACATTAACAAGTCCAATACAGCATATGAAAGATAAACATCTTGTGAATCCAGACAACATGTCCGATTTTTAATATGTTTTACAGCGAAAACACCACATATATTTATGTTAGCTCACCACCAAATACAAAAAAGGACAGACATTTTTCACAGCACAGGTAGCATGCACAAAGCCAACCTAACTAACCAAGAACCAACCAAACTAACCAAGAAACAACTTCATCAGATGACAGTCTTATAACATGTTATACAATAAATCTATGTTTTGTTCGAAAAATTTGCATATTTGAGCTATAAATCAGTTTTACATTGCAGCTACCATCACAGCTACTGTCACAAATATGACCGAAGCAGCCAGAGTAATTACAGACACCAACGTCAAATACCTAAATACTCATCATAAAACATTTCTGAAAAATCGATGGTGTATAGCAAATTAAAGACAAACATCTTGTGAATCCAGCCAATATTTCTGATTTTTTAAGTGTTTTACAGCGAAAACACAATATAGCATTAAATTAGCTTACAACAATAGCCTACCACACTACCGCATTCATTCATCAAGGCACGTTAGCGATAGCAATAGGCACGTTAGCGATAGCGAATAAACCAGCAAAACATATATAATTTTTGACTAACCTTGATAAGCTTCATCAGATGACAGTCCTATAACATCAGGTTATACATACACTTATGTTTTGTTCGAAAATGTGCATATTTAGAGCTGAAATCAGTGGTTATACATTGTGCTAACGTAGCATCTTTTTCCCAGAATGTGCGGATATTTTTATGGCACTCAACTATTCTAACCAAATAACTATACATAAACGTTACTAAAAAATACATGTTGTATAGGAAATGATAGATACACTAGTTCTTAATGCAATCGCCGTGTTAGAATTCAAAAAATAACTTCATTACGACATCCAGCTTAGCGAGAGAGTACACAAAATCTGGGCGCAAACGACTATTTCACATGTTCGACAGATATATGAAATAGCATCATAAAATCGTTCCTACTTTTGACGATCTTTCATCAGAATGTTGTACAAGGGGTCCTTTGTTGGGAACAATCGTTGTTTGTATTTAGAATGTCCTCTTCTCCAGTCAATTAGCACGGAAAGCTAGCAAAGTGGCTCGAAGCTCTCCTTCCTGAACAAAGGCACACAACGCAACACGCCTAACGTCCTGAAAAAAATTCAATAATCTAATAAAACTATATTGAAAAAACATACTTTACGATGATATTGTCACATATATCAAATAAAATCAAAGCCGGAGATATTAGTCGTCTATAACGACAGCAGTACAGAAGGCAAAACCAGGTCCCTTCACGCGCTCTCCAGAAAACAGGAAACTGGTGACAGGTCATACAAAGAGCTTTTGTTCAACCCCAGATCAAGTTATTCACTCCATTTCTTCTCTCACTGCCTGTCGACATCTAGTGAAAGACGTATGAAGTGCATCTATACTAATAAATATCAAGGACATTTATAGGCAGGCCCTAGAACAGAGCATCGATTTCAGATTTTCCACTTCCTGTCAGGAAGTTTGCTGCGATAAGGAGTTCTGTTTTACTCACAGATATAATTCAAACGGTTTTAGAAACTAGAGAGTGTTTTCTATCCAAGCGTAATAATAATATGCATATTGTACGAGCAAGAATTGAGTACGAGGCCGTTTGAAATGGGCACCTTTTATCCGGCTACTCAATACTGCCCCTGCAGCCCAAACAGGTTAAGGGCTTGTAAGTAAGCATTTCACTGTAAGGTCTACCTGTTGTTATTCGGCGCATGTGACAAATAACATTTGATTTCATTTGAAGTGTGTATGTGTGCACGTGTATGTGTGTGTATGTGCACTGTTATATTAGCAATGCTGAGCCACATATTGTATGGGTGTGTGTGAATTATTGATGTTGTGTTTCACAGAGAGCTGTACTATTGGAGTAGCGCACCTGAGGGAGAGATTTATGAGATGGATAAAGTTATGGATGCCTAGTGTAACACACACACACACACACATACGTGTTTCTCTCTGTCTCATTTAGGGGAAATTGTGGTTAGGAAGGACATTTGAGTATTTGCAGCACTTGCTGAGAAATCCTGTACAGGTCCATCCCAGTCAGAGGAACACTCACAATCCAGGGTAAAAATAATCACACACACGTTTATTCAAACACACACACACATTCATATACACACATATACACACACATACACACACATACACACACACACACACACACACACACACACACACACACACACACACACACACACACACACACACACACACACACACACACACACACACACACACACACACACACACACACACACACACACACACACACACACACACACACACACACACACATACATATACAC
>NC_074673.1:21289734-21457234 GCF_029448725.1 Salvelinus fontinalis | reverse complement strand
TCCCCCTTGACGTTTTTCCTATTTTGTTGCTTTACAACCTGTAATTTAAATTGAATTTTATTTGGATTTCATGTAATGGAAATACACAAATAGTCCAAATTGGTGAAGTGAAAAAAAATAAAATTAAAATTAAAAACGGAAAAGGGTTGGTGCATATGTATTTACTATGAAGCCCCTAAATAAGATCTGGTGCAACCAACTACCTTCAGAAGTCACATAATTAGTTAAATAAAGTCCACTTGTGCAATCTAAGTGTCACATGATCTGTAACATGATCTCAGTATATATCCACCTGTTTTGAAAGGCCCCAGATTCTGCAACACCACAAAGCAAGGGGCACCATGAAGACCAAGGAGCTCTCCAAACAGGTCAGGGACAAAGCTGTGGAGAAGTACAGATCAGGGTTGGTTTATCCATAATTAAAAAAATGGAAAGAACATGGCACCACAACAAACCTGCCAAGAGAGGGCCGCCCACCAAAACACATGGACCATGCAAGGAGGGCATTAATCAGAGAGGCAACAAAGAGACCAAAGCTGGCACTAAAGGAGCTGCAAAGCCTCACAGCGGAGATTGGAATATCTGTCCATAGGACCACTTTACGCCATACACTCCACAGAGCTGGGCTTTATGGAAGAGTGGCTATTAAGCCATTGCTTAAAGAAAAAAATAAGCAAACACGTTTGGTGTTTGCCAAAAGGCATGTGGGAGACTCCCCAAACATATGGAAGAAGGTACTCTGGTCAGAAGAGACTAAAAGGAAAGCTTTTTGGCCATCAAGGAAAACTCTATGTCTGGCGCAAACCCAACACCTCTCATCAGCCCGAGAACACCATCCCCACAGTAAAGCATGGTGGTGGCAGCATCATGCTGTGGGGATGTTTTCATCAGCAGGAACTGGGAAACTGGTCAGAACTGAAGGAATGATTGATGACGCTAAATACAGGGAAATTCATGAGGGAAACCTGTTTCAGTCTTCCAGAGATTTGAGACTGGGACGGAGGTTCACCTCCTAGCAGGACAATGACCCAAAGCATACTGCTAAAGTAACACTCGAGTTGGTTTAAGGGGAAACATTTAAATGTATTTGAATGGCCTTGTCAAAGCCCAGACCTCAATCCAATTGAGAATCTGTGGTATGACCCAAAGATTGCTGTACACCAGCGGAACCTATCCAACTTGTAGGAGCTGGAGCAGTTTTGCCTTGAAGAATGGGCAGAACTCCCAGTAGCTAGATGTACCAAGCTTATAGAGACATGCCCCTAGACTTGCAGCTGTAATTGCTGCACAAGGTGGCTCTACAAAGTATTGACTTTGGGGGGTGAATATTTATGCACGCTCAAGTTTTCTGTTTTTTTGTGTGTTATTTCTTGTTTGTTTCACAATGAAACATATTTAGCATCTTCAAAGTGGTAGGCGTGTTGTGTAAATTAAATGATACAAACCCCCCCAAAAAAACATTTTAATTCTAGATTGTAAGGCAACAAAATTGTAAAATTGCCAAGGGGGGTGAATACTTTCACAAGCCACTATATGCTGTCTATGTTCACTGTGTGTGTGTGTGTGTGTGTGTGTGTGTGTGTGTGTGTGTGTGTGTGTGTGTGTGTGTGTGTGTGTGTGTGTGTGTGTGTGTGTGTGTGTGTGTGTGTGTGTGTGTGTGTGTGTGTGTGTGTGTGTGTGTGTGTGTGTGTGTGTGTGAGAGAGAGAGAGAGAGAGAGAGAGAGAGAATGAGGAGGTGAGTCACCATCCATCCTACTCAGAGAGGGGGAGATTGGGGTGAGGAGGTGAAGGATAGATGGTGAGTGTTCCTGTTTTTCACTGAGATACTGAAGCAAATAGAAATATCTTAACACTTTCGTACTGCAGGCTCCCATATACTGAAGTCTATTGCAATGCTTCTTCAGAATTTTCTTTGACTCTCCCATCACCTGGAATATTGTTGGATGCATGCATAACTTTTGAAATGTCTTGGATCTGCCTTGTTCTGTGTTTGCAGATATTTTACATATTCAGCAAACCAGCTGTAGCAAATCACAAATATGAGAACAAGCACACACACACATATACACACACACACTACCACCAGCACCAGTGAAAATGTGCAGCTTCCACCTCCTATTCAAAGCTGCCTCTGACAGGAGAGTTTACTTTGGGTTACTACAGCATGGTGTGTGTGTGTGTGTGGGGGGGGGGGGTTCTGAGTGAATTGGGTCAGGGGTGATAGATAGGAAATTTGTGAGAAGGCTAAATGTCTTTACACTCAAAGGCTTTACACTCAGATTACGGTATTGATATTCATGCAGTAATCCAATATGTTTCACTTCACCTCTATTGTTTCCAATTGTACAGGCACTGCTCCACAAATGTGTGTGTGTGTGTGTGTGTGTGTGTGTGTGTGTGTGTGTGTGTGTGTGTGTGTGTGTGTGTGTGTGTGTGTGTGTGTGTGTGTGTGTGTGTGTGTGTGTGTGTGTGTGTGTGTGTGTGTGTGTGTGCGTGCGTGCGTGCGTGCGTGCGTGCGTGCGTGCGTGCGTGCTCTCGTATGTGTGTGCATGTGTGCATGTGCATGTGAATGTGGAGTGTGTGTGTATCTCTCCCATTGATCTGCTGTGAAGTGTTTGTTATGTTGTATTGCTGTGACCCGGTACAAAGGACAGCCCTCATGAAAACACACACAAAGCACATGCTGCTGTTGTCACACGTTGATTCAACAGGATTATAGGCTTTGAAAAACATGATGCTCATCTTCAGTCACATCACATTCCTTTGCTGTTATGAAAGAACAATAGCATCGGTCTGTTTTCAATAACTGAATATTAGTCTGTGTACGTACTGTATATCTAAAGAAAAGTCCACCTTTGATAATTGGTTCTCATTTTGCGAAAGGAATAGAAATATAGATTTCAATATTCCAGTTGAATAATGCAGGTATTTCTATTCCTTTAATATGACAATATACTGCACCCTGAATCTGTAAAACTACTGAAAGTCTTTACTTGCGAAACATGCAATAATAAATCAACCATAAAACGAACTCAGAGAGAGAGAGAGAGAGAGAGAGAGTTTAATCTAGGGCTGACTGGATGAGTAGTCTGGATTTAAGTCAATTAGCTTCAGACAAAGAGGAGGGGAGAGAGGGAGAGGGACTGATAACAGTTATGACAAGGCATCTTCACAGCTCATTTGGCAACAAGGCAACATACAGGCACAGTCTGAATGCATGACAGACTCCACTGCTACTGATAAGAGAGAGGATCTGTCTCGTATCAGCACTATGGATGTTTTCACAGCAAGCCTTTGTTTGGGCTCTTGTGTTTGCAGACTACAAAATAATCACAAATCAACCCTTAACCCATATAATAGACAAAGACACTTCAGTAGATATGACATTATATGATGATAGCTCTACCTCTCCCATTTTCCTGACACCTATCCAATCCTTTCAGATCTTCACAAGGGCCTAGAGCAGAGCTATTCAAATACTTGCTTTTCTTCTCTATCTGGCACTTATTGATCATTGATCATAATTGTGACTGATTGGCCAGAGAGTTCAGTGGCCTGGTGCTCCAAAGCTAAATAAGTCCCTGATTGGAGGGAGAAAATCAAAATAAGTGTTTTGACCCTCCAGAATCATGACTGGATATACCTGGCCTACAACATGTTAATCCCCACATGATTCCCCACCTCAGACAGAGCTAATGGTCTCTCAAAGATAACATATCTTTCACCAACACGCAATAGAAAGAAAAGTGGAGAAGATTTCCTTTCAACAGAACACATAAGAAGCTGCTGTATTGCAGGAAAAACACCCGTCACAGAAGCATTCAGATGTGAGGAGCGAAAAAGGAGAGTGTCTGACTGGTGTAAAATGTTCTTATTCACCCTGCAGAGAAAACGACAGAAAACATCCACTTGACCCAGTAATACATGGACACATCTGCTCCCACCAGCACACCTGTAGACAGTCCTCTAACACACACACACACTGAGGAGCAGATGGGATAGAAAACAGTCAGTAACCCTCTCTAGGAACCAGCTGTCTGAAATGCGTTATGAATGTATCATATGTAGTAGATTTAGGCATTTATAGAGACAAGTGGAAGAGTAGGAAGGGAAGAGGATGAGGAGTGGGAGGAGGAGGTAATGAAAAAGAGGACAAGGAAGAGGAGCCAGTGTATCTGTACCCTCTGCCTACTGAGGCCAGTCCAATTGATGCCTGTAGGATTTAAAAAACAGCCTTTATGGTCCCCTCCAAGCCTGGCAGCAGAATGTCTCTGTAATTATTGAATGTCTTAATTCTTACCCCGTTTCTACTGAAATAGACAGATAAACGTCTCATTTGGAGCAACATGAACATTTCCAATGCTTCCATTCCTGCCCTGAGTGACATTTGGTTTTCTGAGCTGAGCTGAGGAAACACTAGCAGTCTGTGTGTCTGCTGAATGGACGAGACGGTAACTGAGTGTATCTGAAGCGGCAGCTGAGAGGTCGAAGTGATGTTGCACTAGTCACCACAGAACACAAACACTCATTTCTGATGGTTGACCTTTCAACTGTGTGACATCATGGTGATTCAGAAGCTTAATCAGTGCATCAGACATAATGAAACACTCACACATTGTGAATGTACTGTGGAAGCTTATTGCTGGTGATAACATAAATGATTCATTTTTCATTGAGAAATTGTGACAGTGTAGTTAAATATCAGTTACACTGTAGGCTCCTTCTCCCACACAGGGATGTACAGGTAACTGCCAAAATAAAGGAAACACATGAGTTAACGAAGGATACAAAGTATATTGAAAGCAGGTGCTTCCACACAAGTGTGGTTTTCTGAGTTAATTAAGGAATTAACATCCCATCATGCTTAAGGTCATGTATAGAAACGCCCAGTTGACCATTATTTTGGCTACCATTGCTAGAAGAAGACATCTTAGTGACTTTGAAAGACAGGTTTCTACGGAGCATAGTGCAGGGTTCCTCAACTGGCGGTTTTATTTTCTGAAGAAATACATAATAATACAGAATAATAGAAAGACACGTGATCGTATACAAATGTAAGCAAAGTTTTAAATGATAATGTTTTCGTTAACTATTATATATGTTTGGGCTTCTTGCGGTCTACAAATGATTAGTAATAATCTTCATTCCCTCCGACCATCCGCTCAATAACAAATGGTCCCACTGCTGAATCTAGTTGATGATCTCTGGCATAGGGGGTTTAAAGTGTGTGTGTGTGTGTGTGTGTGTGTGTGTGTGTGTGTGTGTGTGTGTGTGTGTGTGTGTGTGTGTGTGTGTGTGTGTGTGTGTGTGTGTGTGTGTGTGTGTGTGTGTGTGTGTGTGTGTGTGTGTGTGTGTGGAGATCTCAACCCAGTTGAACACTTATGGGATACTCTGGAGGAGCGCCTGAGACAGCGTTTTCCACCACCATCAACAAAACACCAAATTATGGAATTTCTCATGGAAGAATGGAGTCACATTCCTCCAATAACGTTCCCGGTACATGTAGAATCTATGCCAAGGTGTTGAAGCTGTTCTCATGGTGGCCCAACACCCTATTGAGGCACTTTATGTTGCTGTTTCCTTTATATTGGCAGTTACCTGTAGTACAGATCCCCTTATTGATAAAAGGAATGGTTCATTTTCATTCAGAAATTAGTTTAACAATATGCAAACTCCTTCAATTATGTACTATATATTTCACTACATTTGGAAAGTATTGCCTCGTTAAGGCTACCACTTGGGCTGCATCTCAATGATCTAAAGTAGCTTTCTCTCCTTGTTTCCTTCATTTGCACTGGTGACACTACAGGACAAGAGGAAAGCAATTGGTGGAAGAATACCAATACTTTTCATTCACCTGTGAAGTCCCCTCACATCAGGAAAATAGTAGAAAAATATATAAGGAGAGGAAGCCATGTCAGATTATTGGGATGCGCCAAAGCTCTGTTACTGAACACCATATTGCCCCTCTAGCAACTACTCACTGCTGTAGATCTGAAATGATTGTCTGTGTGTGAGCATAGTGAGCATATAGTGACAATACCACCTAGGGCAAGGGGGCTGCTACCATATTGCTTGTACCTATTATTTTTACCTCTACAGGAGTGCCTATGGGGAAGGGGCTGGTGGCTGATTTGGCATTCAGCGTGTTTGTGTGTCTATCTAACCCCCTCGGCAATGTGAAGCAGCAGAGATCAGAAGGCCCTCTCATAGAGTTCCAGTGTGGGAGGGAGGATAATGCAGCATTGTATACATTCTCACTTAAAGACTCATTCACTGACCGGGACCAGTGGAAACGCAATGCATAGGAATAACTGGGGAAGAGGAGGGTAGAGCATATCTTATCACAGCTAACATAGAAATAGCATGGACCTCCAAATTCTTACTCCATCTTATCCCCTACACCCTTAGCACTGATGCACTGTACATCTGAAATGATTGGATAGGCAAGCAATATGGCAAATAATTCCACAAGTCTATCAGAAGGCAAGGTGAAGCAATTGACATATTGCTAAAGTTGATCTGATCCTTTTCCGATCTACAGTTGTGACTAGGAGGGTAGGGGGTAGGGGGTAGGGGGTAGGGCTCCATTTAGAATTAGGAATGCATTCTGTTCAGGGTCTGTGGACTGAAGGCTTACAAGCTAATATCTCCACACTGTCATCAACAGGGACAGGGAAAATAATGGCACGTTGAAGTGTCTCCGAGTAGAGAAATACAAACCAAAGGTTTTATTTTTTGTAGCCTCCTTATAGACTCCCCATAAAAATAGTGTTGCTCGAAATAATACCCAAAATAAGGAAAAGAAAAAACAATTTCATTGTTTCAATGAAGTCCATAGAGAAACAAGCCCAATGTCCAGACATTCATTTAATTTCAGCCCAGCTCCTTTTTTTCTTCCAAAAGCAGATTGGTCAGCAAACCCCAGTCTCTCTGCACCACGTCTGTAACTGTGAGGGATTACCATTAGAACAAGCCCTTACAGAGAGCAGACAGAGAACCACTGTAATGCAGCACTACATTAACCCTAAACACTACACATGCCATTAAGAAGCATGTCAAAACCCAAGACAAAAATAAAAAAGAACAATACCTTATGCAACCTAAATCTGCATGAAGAAACCACACCAAATCTCTGTTCATAATAGCCTATCCTTCATCTTAGCCAAGGGGACCTGGGATAAATCAAATACAATCGTACTAAACAGGTTTAGATTCAGTAACATAAAGAGCTGTTTTTAGAAAGACGTGTAGCTTTGCTCCGGAAAACAAAGGGTTAAACCTTAGCTGCAGAAATTCACTGCAGTCTAAAAGCATTTGGCTGATAGCTACTGAACAGCAAAATCTATGCTCTTCTCTCTACATCTCTCCCTCGACAAATGACTCTCTGTCTTTCTGTCTAGATTTTGCTTGGATGTGGCTGTTGGTTTTCTTCATCTTCCGGAGTCCTTTATTGTATTTGTAACGTTTGGCACAGTACAAACTGGCGCTTTTATAAGATGAACCTGCAAAGCCTGATCTGATGTTAGGGCTTGTTGTTCTATAAACTGCTGTGGGTATAAAGGGCTTTTACTACATTCTAAATTGTCTAAATAACAAAAAGAACAGTTTTCCTCAAGACAGCTCCTCCCTCAATCAATCAAACATACCATCATCGAGACCTCAACACCTCTCGCTTTTAAATAGAACTTACAAGTTATTAGAAAATAGTTTAAATTTTACTTTCTTCTTTGATACATAATCCCAACACCGTCCCCATATTAGATTAAGTTATATAGATGTATATTTTTTACATTTCTATATTTATGTATAAGCATGTACAAGATAGATAAAACTGTCTCCATTTTGCACTCTGTACAAAAGAAAGTTACCGTCTTCTTTGTGCATTCTATTGCATGGACTGGTGAGCAGTGAGGAGAGGAAGAGAAGAGGGAGTAGAGTCAGATCCATATAGAAATCCACCCAGTTAGATCCACCCAGTTAGATCCACCCAGTTAGATCCACACAGTTAGATCCACACAGTTAGATCCACACAGTTAGATCCACAGTAAGGCCAGCATGAGTCCCTTAGATCTGGGTCTCCTGGACCTTCTCCTTGGTGTGAGTGGTCTTAATGACGTAGGGCTCTGCGATGGTGCTGATGAGGCTGTGGTGGTGCTGCTGATGATGCTGGCGGCTGGAGGAACGGTGCAGGGAGTTTCCCAGGTTGTTATGGGTCCAGTGAGCCCCGTAGGCAGCTCTATCCCTGTCCCTGTCTCTGTCTCTGTCTCTGTCTCTGTCTCTGTGGGAGGACGATGAGGATGATGAGATGTATCTTGTTTTTAAGATGGTGGGCAGAGCCAGCCCCGTCTCCTCAGACTCGCTAGAACCTGACCTGGCCGGTGGAACCTCGGGAACCTCCTCGTCCATTTGGATGATCTCGATGGTCCGTGCCACCGCCACCGTGCTCCGCTGCTGGTGCCGCTTACGCAGCTTGTAGAAGGCGATCAACATGGCAGCGGCAAGGAGCGTCACGGCAACGAAGCAGCCAATGATGATCTTGGTTGTCTTCACGACCTCGTCCAGGCTGGCGGAGGGGTGGGTGGGGCCACGGGCTGTGGGGAGAGACACCTGGCGGGGGGTCTGGGTGCTCTGGAGCAGCATGGTGGGCGTGGAGATGAAGACGGGCTGGAACACGGAGGGCGAGGCTGGGACTGTGGGTTTGGGTTTGGGTGTCTCTTCTACGGTGGGCTCCAGCACCTCCACAGTCACTGTAGTGAAATAGGACAGGTTGGAGGTGTTGAGCTCGGCACTGCTTACATTTAGGTAGGCTGAGGCGTTGGAGTTACCTGCCATGTTAGTCACCATACAAGTATAGACACCCTTGTCCGACGGCAAAACGTTGGAGAAGTTGAGCGTTCCATCATTGAGGACAGAGATCCGAGGGTGAGACGATCCGTGGGTCAGAACGGTCCCGTTAGGAAGCAGCCATCGGACCGATGACATGGCGGCCGTAAGACACTTGAGCTCAGCCACTCTCTCTGCAGAGATGTTGAGGTCCCTTGGAGCATCCAGGATGAAGGGAGCAGAGCACTGGAATGTGGTCTGGTCCACCTCCACCAGGTATCGTCCTCTCATGTGGGCAGGGGAGTGGCAGCGGCCGCAGCAGGTGGAGTTAGTGGGGATGTACTCCCTGAGCCACCAGGACAGCCAGACCACGTCACAGTCACACCTCCAAGGGTTGTGGTGGAGATGGAGCTCCACCAGGTACTGCAGCGGGGAAAAGAGGTCGTGTGGTAGAGATGACAGGTTATTATGGGCTAGATTCAGCTCCACCAGTGCTGTGATATCATCGAAGGCGTTCCTCGCGATCACGGTGATCCCAGAGTTCATGATCCAGAGTTTCTGTAGCGAGCGCAGGCCGCGGAAAGAGCCAGGCTTCATCTCAGGGAAAGTGTTTTCAGACATCTCCAGCTCCTCCAGGCCAGTCAGGGGAGACAGGACAGGCATCTCCCTGAGGTTACACATCCCTAGGTTCAGGTACTTGAGGTTCTGCAGGCCCTCAAAGGCCCCATCAGAGATGTACTCTAGCCTCCTGAGCTCCCCTAGGTCCAGCCTCATCAGAGAGGGCACCCTGTTGAAGGCATAGGAGGGGATGCTTTCGATGGGGTTGTTCCTCAGCCACAGCTCCCTCAGCTTGGACAGGTACTCAAAAGCCCCGCTGGGGATCCCCGTCAGTCTGTTGTCAAACAGCTCCAGGGTGTTGAGGCTGGCCAGGCCGTTGAAGGCCCCCACCTCGATCTGCCTGATGGCGTTCCTGCCCAGCTGCAGCACCTCCAGATGGTGTAGGTTTCTGAAGGTGTCAGCCTGGATGGTCTCGATGCTGTTCTCCATCAGGTTGAGGTATCTGGTGTTGGTGGGGATCCCGGGGGGCACCCTGACCAGGCCACGGCGTGTACACACCACCTTACCAATCTGGTTGGTACAGGAGCACACCACCGGACAGTTCTGGGGGTTGGGGGGAGGACCCAGGCCGGCAGGCTGGCACACACTGGGAGCTGGCACCATGGTGAGGGCTAGCAGGGCGAGCAGGGCTGCGTTCCAGGTGGGCTGCAGAGAAACCCGGCCCACAGTACTCATGTTGCGGAGGGCTCATTATTCAGCATGTTGGGGGGAGACGGACACTAGAGGAGGACGCACCACCCTCCTACCCTGGCTGGAGCAAGGACAGGATTCGCCACGCCATCGACGAGACTGGGAGACGCTACGCAGAGATAGACACAGAGAGAAAGAGAAAAAAGAAAAAAGGAGACGGAGAGAGGAAGCAAGAAAGAGAGATGAAGAGTGATAGGGGGCGAGAGGAAGAGAGAGTGAAAGAGGGAGAGAGGGGGAAGAGAGGGAGGGAGAGAGAGATTATGTGAAGGCAGAGCAGCAGTAAAGGAAAGGTTTTGCAGTGATCACCTACCTCATTAGTTCTCAAACGGTCCCTTATTTCTTCCTTTCTGAATTTCACAAAAAACAATCAGGAACCAGAGTCATGTATATTTCCCTTTCCATGGAAAAACAGAAATGTGGAAAGTGTATTTATATTCAGTTCTTCTCCTTCATCTGGAAAGTGGTGGTAATGTCCCTGTGTTAACTAATGGAACAAAATGTCTCATGTTAGCCGGTGGTGAGAGCGGAGCAGAGCAGTGTGTAGAGACTAGAGACTCGGTGGGAAAGGACAGGCCGTGTGGGTTAAGCTAAGCAGGTGACTGGCGTCCCCCGGCCCTCCTCCTCTCCCCCTCTCCCTGCCTGCAGCCGCAGACACACGGCCCCTCTGTTGACGAATCACACTGCTCCATCAAGCAGTAAAAGCCAGACACACCGAGCAGAAAGGAAAAAAATGACAATACATTTTTTTTAATCCACCGGTCTGGCAGGTCCTCGTGAGTGTGTGTGTGTTTCTGCGTTTCTGTGTGTATGTCGGCTGAGAGCCCTCCGTCTCGGTGACTTTGCCGAAGGCTAGCTGGTGCCTGATTAGCCCCACTCTGATGGATGGAGAAAGAGAGAGAGAAAAAAGCTAAAGGACTCCTGACGCAGTCATCCCACTCTCCTCTCTTTTTCTCTCTTCTCTTCTGGTCCTCTCCCTGCGATGGTTTGCCTGGCCGTAGCTATAGCAGCTGCAGCCTGCCGCGTGCAGCACAGTTAGCAGTATTCTTCCTGAGGGGGTGGGGGGGGGGGGGGGTGGAGAGATGGGGGTGCTGGTTAGAGAGAGGGGAGGGGGAGGAGAGGGAGCGCAGTGCTGCCGGAGCTACGCTTTAGAGATAGAGAGAGAAGCAGAGTGAGAGGAAAAATCAGTCGAAGGAGAGAGAGTGCTTTTGTCCTCTCCTCAGTATCAGTGAGGGAAAATAGAGAGAGGAGTCTGTGTGAGAGAGAGAGAGAGAGAGAGAGAGAGAGAGAGAGAGAGAGAGAGAGAGAGAGAGAGAGAGAGAGAGAGAGAGAGAGAGAGAGAGAGAGAGAGAGAGAGAGAGAGAGAGAGAGAGAGAGAGAGAGAGAGAGAGAGAGAGAGAGAGAGAGAGAGATAAAGAGAGGGGTAGAATCCTGTTGTGTCGATGCGATGGTCGCTGTGCAGGGTATCTGTAACCGGTATCCGTAAACAGAGGCAGGTATGGAGAGTTCCTGGCCTGGTACTCTCTCCCCCGAGGTGTGTGTCTCTCTGTCTGTCCTGGTTGTCTACTAGTTGATCCCTGTGCCTGAGCTCAGGGCTGAAGGCTGTAAGGATGAGGTGAGGTAGCAAGTTGTGGCAGTTGCTCTGTGTGTGGCTGACAAGCTCCCGACTGGCTGCTGGACTACTGCAGTAACCACGGTGGAGCCAGGAGAGAGAGGGGGACAAGCTAGAGGGTGAGAGGGGAGAGATCAAAAGGTAGAGTGAGAGAGCACAAGAGAGGCGGCAAGCAAGCATCACACCGTCACAGCAGCATTCCAATCCCCCTCTCCTCTTCTCTTCTTGTTTTTTTATTGTACAGTTTCTCTTTTTTTCCCTATGTATGTGTATGTTGCGGGGAGCTAAGACTCTCTATCCCCCCTCCCTTTGTCCTTCAGTGGGAACGTGAATGTAATGCTGACGTTCTCCTTTCCCTGTCAGCCGCGGCTCACACAGCCACTCGCGCACGAACGAACACACACACACACACACACACACACACACACACACACACACACACACACACACACACACACACACACACACACACACACACACACACACACACACACACACACACACACACACAGAGCATTAGTGCAGGGCATTGGTTTGATGCAGTGTTCCTCTGTATTAATACATGCAACACCCTCCTCTCTCTCTGCTCAAAATGAGATCTCTGTCCTGCATCTCAGACAGAGAGAGAGAGAGAGAGAGAGAGAGAGAGAGAGAGAGAGAGAGAGAGAGAGAGAGAGAGAGAGAGAGAGAGAGAGAGAGAGAGAGAGAGAGAGAGGAGAGAGAGGAGAGAGAGAGGAGAGAGAGAGAGAGAGAGAGAGAGAGAGAGAGAGAGAGAGAGAGGAAGGGGTGTAGAGGGGGAAGAGAAGAGGTTTAATATCTCTGTCAACTCTAGCCCTCAGAGTGTTTCTGTGTTTCTTCCCCATCCGTTCTTCTTCCCAGAGCACATAGCACAGTCAGCAATGTTGCTGAACAGGTACTGTGTACTGTGTGTACCAGCCTGTTTTCCCTTTATGCCACAAAAAATGTATCACATGCATGATGACCAAAAGACTGTCAAATATTATATTGCTAATGAGGTGCTGTGTGTGTGTGTGTGTGTGTGTGTGTGTGTGTGTGTGTGTGTGTGTGTGTGTGTGTGTGTGTGTGTGTGTGTGTGTGTGTGTGTGTGTGTGTGTGTGTGTGTGTGTGTGTGTGTGTGTGTGTGTGTGTGTGTGTGTGTGTGTGTGTGTGTGTGTGTGTGTGTGGTGGGGGATCTCTGACATCATTGAGGATAGAACTGTGCTGACTCGGCTCCTCTCTTTGCTGGACAATCTTCTCCTCTCCTCTACTCCTTTCCTTTCCTCCCCTTTCCTCTTCACCTCCCCTCCTCTCCCAGATAAAACTAGAGAGGAAGAGGGAGGGAGATGAACGAGGGAGGCTAATGCACAACATTCTCAGTGAGAAGGAATGAGGAAAAAGAGAGGGAAGAGCAGAGCTGATAACGCTGGATTAAGTGTAATTTGAATGCAAGAGGAGGAGTCTCCTTCCCTCTCTCCATCTCTCCCTCCTTCTCTCTCCATCTCTCTCTCCCTCCATCTCTCTCTCCATCTCTCCCTCCATCTCTCTCTCCATCTCTCTCCCTCTCTCCATCTCTCTCTCTCTCTCCCTCTATCTCTATCTCTCTCTCTCTCTATCTGTCTCTCTCTCCCTCTCCATCTCTCTCTCCATCTGTCCCTTGCGCTCCATCTCTCCCTCTCTCTCTCTCCATCTCTTCCTCGCGCTCCATCTCTCTCTCTCTCTCCATCTCTCCCTCGTGCTCCATCTCTCCTTCGCGCTCCATCTCTCTCTCTCTCTCCATCTCTCTCTCTCTCTCTCCATCTGTCCCTCGTACTCCATCTCTCCCTCTCTCTCTCTCTCTCCATCTCTCCCTCGCACTCCATCTCTCTCTCTCTCTCCATCTCTCCCTCGCGCTCCATCTCTCTCTCTCCCTCTCTCCCGCTCTCTCCATCTCTCCCTCGCGCTCCATCTCTCTCTCTCAATCTCTCTCTCTCTCTCTCCATGTCTCTTTCTCCATCTCTCCCTCGCGCTTCATCTCTCTCTCTCCATCTCTCCCTCGCACTCCATCTCTCTCTCTCTCTCCATCTCTCTCTCCATCTGTCCCTTGCGCTCCATCTCTCCCTCTCTCTCTCTCCATCTCTTCCTCGCGCTCCATCTCTCTCTCTCTCTCCATCTCTCCCTCGTGCTCCATCTCTCCTTCGCGCTCCATCTCTCTCTCTCTCTCCATCTCTCTCTCTCTCTCTCCATCTGTCCCTCGTACTCCATCTCTCCCTCTCTCTCTCTCTCCATCTCTCCCTCGCACTCCATCTCTCTCTCTCTCTCCATATCTCCCTCGCGCTCCATCTCTCTCTCTCCCTCTCTCCCGCTCTCTCCATCTCTCCCTCGCGCTCCATCTCTCTCTCTCAATCTCTCTCTCTCTCTCTCCATGTCTCTCTCTCCATCTCTCCCTCGCGCTTCATCTCTCTCTCTCCATCTCTCCCTCGCACTCCATCTCTCTCTCTCTCTCCATCTCTCTCTCCATCTGTCCCTTGCGCTCCATCTCTCCCTCTCTCTCTCTCCATCTCTTCCTCGCGCTCCATCTCTCTCTCTCTCTCCATCTCTCCCTCGTGCTCCATCTCTCCTTCGCGCTCCATCTCTCTCTCTCTCTCCATCTCTCTCTCTCTCTCTCCATCTGTCCCTCGTACTCCATCTCTCCCTCTCTCTCTCTCTCTCCATCTCTCCCTCGCACTCCATCTCTCTCTCTCTCTCCATATCTCCCTCGCGCTCCATCTCTCTCTCTCCCTCTCTCCCGCTCTCTCCATCTCTCCCTCGCGCTCCATCTCTCTCTCTCAATCTCTCTCTCTCTCTCTCCATGTCTCTCTCTCCATCTCTCCCTCGCGCTTCATCTCTCTCTCTCCATCTCTCCCTCGCACTCCATCTCTCTCTCTCTCTCCATATCTCCCTCGCGCTCCATCTCTCTCTCTCCCTCTCTCCCGCTCTCTCCATCTCTCCCTCGCGCTCCATCTCTCTCTCTCAATCTCTCTCTCTCTCTCTCCATGTCTCTCTCTCCATCTCTCCCTCGCACTCCATCTCTCTCTCTCTCTCCATATCTCCCTCGCGCTCCATCTCTCTCTCTCCCTCTCTCCCGCTCTCTCCATCTCTCCCTCGCGCTCCATCTCTCTCTCTCAATCTCTCTCTCTCTCTCTCCATGTCTCTCTCTCCATCTCTCCCTCGTGCTCCATCTCTCTCTCTCCCTCACGCTCCATCTCTCTCTCACTCCATCTCTCCCTCACGCTCCATCTCTCTCTCTCTCTCCATCTCTCCCTCACGCTCCATCTCTCTCTCTCTCTCCCTCGCGCTCCATCTCTCCATCTCTCTCTCTCTCTCCATCTCTCCCTCACGCTCCATCTCTCTCTCTCTCTCTCTCCATCTCTCCCTCGCGCTCCATTTCTCCATCTCTCTCTCTCCATCTCTCTCTCTCTCTCTCTCCATCTCTCCCTCACGCTCCATCTCTCTCTCTCTCCATCTCTCCCTCGCGCTCCATCTCTCTCTCCTCTCTTTCGTTCAGACTCGCTTCTGGGGGTGTAGTAAAGAGCTGTTCATTTCACACCAGAGCAGCACTGCTGCCTCATTTAAGCATAAGGTACATATAGCCAATCATATAGACCGCTTCGTCAATTCCATTTTAATTCAAGTCCATTTAGGAAATGAATTGGACATGATTTGAATTGAAAATGCCATCATGTGAAGAAGGTATTGTAAAACCCACGTTCCATGTCCAATCAGCTTCCTAAATTGACTGGGTTTTAAATCGAATAGAGCTGCACTGGAAGCAGGGGTATTGAACATTCTAAAGTAGGACACTAACACACTGGGTTGATATGTGGCTCAACTCAGCAGTGTTGGTATTCCTACACACTCATTTACTCCCTACTCATGTGGACACTAATTGCAATGTATTTTGTAATTCTGTAATGAATAATGGTTTTGCTACTATAGGCTACTAAATAATGGTATTGTAATTATAATATATCCTATAATGGTATTGTAGTTAAAGTATATCAATGATGGTGTTATAATTGTGTGATACATTGTTTTCACGTAAAATACTAGAAAATGCTGAAGTATGTAAAATCTGTTAGGTACAGGAGAGAGGGGGAGAAGGAGTTCTGAAGAGATGGGGGAGAGAGAGAGAGAGAGAGAGAGAGAGAGAGGGAGAAATGGAGAGAGAACAAGACAAAGAGATAAAGAGAGAGAAAGAGAGCTCCTCTGAGGTGAGGCAGTGTTTGTGCAGGCAGAAGCAAGGCAGGCACACAGACAGGCAGGCAGCAGAGAGTGGCTCTAATTGATGGCCATGGCTGAGGTTGTGGCTGCACTGTTAATAACATTACAGGGGTCATGAACATGGAAAGGTCACTTAGCACACTGAATATATGACATCCCTCACCCTCTGTCTCACACACTTTCCCTCTCCTTCTCCCTCTCTCCATCCTCTGTGTGCCATGCATCAGCACTCCCTAAGCCAGTGTAGGTGAGGGGCAAGTTGAAAAGGGGAAGACAAGGGTCTTTCTTTGTAGTGATGTTGAGTTAACTGGTTTCTGTTCACTGTGTTAAATAAGGCATGGGACAAACATTTATCACCTACAAGAGGGAATGTACAGAGTAGACTTTTATGATTTATTATACTGTAGGCTTAGAGACAAGCGTGGTTGTGGGGAGGTTGTGGGGAGGTTTGGGGGAAGCAGGTATCCCAGAGGTCAGAGAGGTTGCAGGTTCAAATCCCTTGGTGGCTGACAGTGGTCCACTCTGGTGGGCTATGCTAGGTCGTTAGTGACTGACCCAGTGAGGTGGATCAATGCTCGTGTAGTGTAATGGGCCAGAGTATGTGTTGCGTGCTGTAAGTAGCTAAATAAGGGCCAATGGGCCATCCTGATAGATCAGCTGGGAGTGCAGTGTCCTCTATATTCTCTCTCTCCTCACATGGGAGGTATGGATCACATGGCCCTTATTGGGTCACGTTTGGGATTTAGTTTAGTTTATTGGACAGTTTTATAACACATATAACACACAATCACTGAGGATGACACAACAAAGTGAGAGACAGCAGATCTCTCATCAACAGAGCTGACATGCTAAAGCTTGGTGGACTGAGGTTTGTGGTTCGGGTTGGAGAGGTAGAATTTAATTAGGGGTGTGGGGGAGTCAATGGTAGAGAAGAGGGAGGGGAAGGGGATGATGGACCTTTGTAGGCTATTGTGTGTGAGGGGTGTATGTTTGATGGGGAGGGGCTGTGTCAATATTGAGCGTGTGTCACCCTTCCCTGTATGCCCGGGTGGAGGGTTGGGGGGGGGATTAAAAGTTTCAGGCAACGGATGAGGCTGGAGAGTGTGACCCAATTACAGTGTGTGTGTGTGTGTGTGTGTGTGTGTGTGTGTGTGTGTGTGTGTGTGTGTGTGTGTGTGTGTGTGTGTGTGTGTGTGTGTGTGTGTGTGTGTGTGTGTGTGTGTGTGTGTGTGTGTGTGTGTGTGTGTGTGTGTGTGTGTGTGTGTGTGTGTGTGTGTGTTTTAGCGGTCAAAGTAAAGGTTGAGTGTGAGGCAGGAGAAAGGCTTGCATGGCTGTGCCAACAGACTAGACTAATGCTATCGCTACAAAGATCTACTGATGCTGATGCTGCTGTGATCCTATCTACGGCTAGCACTGATGCTACACACTGACAACACAGATTCTGTGGAGGTACTGCTACACTGTTAGTGTAACAGAGGTTGTTAGGTAAACCACACATCAGTAATTAATAACCTTGACTGACATCTAGAGACTTGTGTTAGCCCCTCGAGATAATTATTGTGCTTTCCTGCTAACAGCTATTCACTATTCCTATTGTGGTGTCTGGCTTGTTGCCTAACGTCAACGTCAGTACTGGCACTCTGTTTAGCATGGCCAGTCAGGTAGAGAGGATGGTCTCATGGTCTATCTTAGTGTGGCAGGTTCAATGTGCTGGAGTTGCAGTTGGTCTCTCCTGGAGCAGAGTGTGTGTGCTATTCATTAACCCTCACTCATGGCTCCCCTCCCTGACTACACCCCCCTCCATTCATCAGCTGTTCTGGCTCAGTCACCATACGCACAGTCAGAAGAATCTACTCACAACTGCCCACACACAGTGCAGAGAATCAACTAAATCACAGCAGTGATTCCACCTCAAATGCACAGGGGAGTCTGAATCACAGGAGGTACATTGGCCTAATCGAACTGATTTGGAAGCATAGGGTTCTGTGTCAAGTGTTTTGTGTCAGTGGAGTGAATCAAGGCTGATTCTCAAGTGATGTGTACAGTTGTATGTTGAATCCCTGAGCAGCCTGCTAGATGATATACCATCCACACACACACACACACACGCATGCATGCACGCACGCACGCACACACACACACACAACCACACACACACACACCGGATTGACTCCCCTGTGGTCTGTAGATCTATACAGCCAGTCACATCCTGTTTTTCTCAACAGAAGCAATACAACTCAATGGTGTTTACTGACTCCACTCAACAGGTTGTTGTATTTATCTATGTCTGTCGTCACATCTGGCTGGCCAAAGACAGTTAATTACTGTATATTTGTGTTTCCTATTAGTGCACTGATTGATTGAGTGTGGCTGTAGAAAAAAGAAACGTGCCCATCCCTGCTTCCTGTGATTGAGCCTGAATGGGCCTGCAGTTTATTGTTTACAGACTAATGACCTTCATTACACACTTCACTGTATGTGTGTGCCCAGTCTACCTGCCCTGTCTAATGTACAGTATATGATCAAGTGTTTGTGAGTTTAGCGGTGATGGAGCTAACCACAGAACACTACAGTAATTATCTACATCACTGATTACCTGAGAGATAGTACACTGATTAACCACACAGAGGAGAGGAGAGGAGAGGAGAGGAGAGGAGAGGAGAGGAGAGGAGAGGAGAGGAGAGGAGAGGAGAGGAGAGGAGAGGAGAGGAGAGGAGAGGAGAGGCAGGAGAGGAGAGGAGATAAAGGACAACAGTGTACAGGCTCTCCATAGTTCACTGTACCATGCAGTATGGTTCTAGGCAGCCATGTATGAATGTTGTGATATGAAGTGAAGTACTAATGAAACACTGTCATTCAATAAGAGGTTTATGTTTTAATGCTACTGTTAATGAGCAGGGATGAATTTGCATGAGATTATTTGAGTCATATCCAGTCAGGCAGTGGCTTGACAACTCTCTCTCAGACACACACACAGACACACACACACACACACACACACACACACACACACACACACACACACACACACACACACACACACACACACACACACACACACACACACACACACACACACACACACACACACACACACACACACACACACACCCCACTGTGTCCGGTGATGTATGAAACCAGTGTGTGGGGCTCTGTAGGGAAGGCTCACCCACCTCTCATATGCAAATGAACCGTTCCCCAGAGTCCTGTGATTGGCTCGTTGTTATTAATATTCTGTCAGCGTGTGACTTCATTAGTCTGATGTTACCGTGCCAACAGGCAGCACTAAAAAGGGACTTTGTCAATGTTTGATGTCTCGTAAAGAGATGCTGTGTGTGTGTGTGTGTGTGTGTGTGTGTGAGTGTGTATACGTGTGTGTCAAATGAAATTAAATCAAATTATATTTGTCACATGCGCCGAATGCAACAGGTGTAGACCTTACCGTGAAATGCTTATTTACAAGCCCTTAACCAACAATGCAGTTCAAAAAATAGAGTTAAGAAAATATTTCCTAAATAAACTAAAGTAAAAAATACAATAAAATCTAAAAGTAACACAAGAAAATAACAATAACGAGGCTATATACAGGGGGTACCGGTACTGAGTCAATGTGCGGGGTACAGATTAGTCGAGGTAATTTGTAAAGTGACTATGCATAGATAATAAACAGTGATTAGCAGCAGTGTAAAAACAGAGGGGGAGGTCAATATAAATAGTTGGGGTGGCCATTTGATTAATTGTTCAGCAGACTTATGGCTTGGGGGTAGAAGCTGTTAAGGAGCCTTTTGGTCCTAGACTTGGCGCTCCGGTACCGCTTGACGTGCGGTAGCTGAGAGAACAGTCTATGACTTGGGTGACTGGAGTCTTTGACAATTTTCTGGGCCTTCCTCTGAAACCGCCTAGTATATAGGTTCTGGATGTCAGGAAGCTTGGCTCCACTGATGTACTGGGTCACAAATATTACCCTCTGTAGCGCCTTATGGTCAGATGCCGAGCAGTTGCCATACCAGGCGGTGATGCAACTGGTCAGGTTGCTCTCGATGGTGCAATAGTATAACTTTTTGAGGATCTGGGGACCCATGCCAAATCTTTTCAGTCTCCTGAGGGGAAAAAGGTTAAACCAATAGATTGGCCTTTTAGATTGCCCTTTTATTGTCCCCAGCACAAGGTGCACCTGTGTAGTGATCATGCTGTTTAATCAGCTTCTTGATATGCCACACCTGTCAGGCGAAATGCTCACTAACAGGGATGTAAACAACTTTGAGCACAGAATATGAGAGAAATAAGCCTTTTGTGCGTGTGAAAAATTTCTGTGACATTTTATTTTATCTCATGGAACATGAGACAATTTAAAATCTAAAAGTAACACAGCTGATCTGTGTATGGACCCTAAAATGTTTGCTATAAATATTAGTTCAGAACAGTTGTTTGAACTGTTCAAATACTTCCACTGGTTAATCATTAATTGCATAAAATGACTGGGTCAAGGAAATGCAACTGTTACAGTCTGGCTGTGAACATCTGTATGAAAACCAAATTAAGGGAGACATAGATATGATTTAAAAACAACTGTTGATGCAATATGAAAAAAATGGGTGAAGGAGATTAATCATAAACCCCAATTTAGAACCTTTTGTTTGATTAAGGGTGAATTTGTGTTTGATAGATATATTACATATAATCTACCTAAAAACAAGTGATCGCTATATGCACAGGTAAGATCAGGCATATTGCCTCTGCGTATTGAAACAGGTCAGTATTGTGGTGAAATGTAATTATTGTGACCTCAAAGAAAAAGAGAATTAAACTCATTTTATCCTCTATTGCCTTTTCTACCACAATATAAGCCTGGCATTATGTGGCTGAGTGATGAGGAGAAATTGAAATGTTTTTTCTCTCCATTGTGTATTTCCGTTTGCGGAATATTTAGAAAAAAAGCCTTGAATAAAAGAAAAAGGGCTACCTATAATTAAATAGTAAAAATATGCAGCTTCTATGTGGTTAATGGTGTGTGTATATAGATTGTGTATAGGCTTGTCTACCATATGAATCTTCTCCTTGTGTCAGACTGGGTTCAAGTTACTTCTGTTTCTTTTTTCTGTATTTGTTTGTCTGTATATGTTATGTATGTATGTATGTATATATGTATGTATGTATGTATGTATGTATGTATGTATGTATGTATGCATGTATGTATGTACAGTACATACATATTTGCTATTATGTATTTATGTATTTTTTTTACTCTTTATGTGATATGCAATGCAGAGAACGCTGCAAAAAGAATGATCATTTAATTATCATAGCGAATTATTGTAATGTTTGTTTATTTGTCAATTCATCCCATAAGGGATGGGTTGCCAACTGGCGATTTGACACGAAAATAAAATTGTATTTATTCGTTACACGTCAAACTGCTATTATGGAATGAAAGTCCTGCTTCAGTAGGCCTACTACTCCACTTGAACCACAGCCAGAGGATGGGTACATGATGGGCATTATGTGTGTGTGTGTATGTGTCTCTGTGTGTGTGTGTGTATCTCATGAAGAGATGTTGATTTGGGCAGCAGGAGACCATCCATCCTATTGAACCGGGAATTATCTTTTATGTTTGGAAAGGGTGAAACACCAGCAGTGTGTGAATTCGTGTGTGTGTGTGTGTGTGTGTGTGTGTGTGTGTGTTCACGCACGCCTGTGCGTGCGTCTTTGCCTTGTGTCTGTGTGTGCGTAACACTCACTAATATGTTTCCTGTAGCGGAAAGACTTTGTATTTCCCAGGTGCCCCAGTGTTGCAGTGAGGAGTGGGGTTAAGCAGCATTTTCTAGACTGGAGTCAATATCACAAAGCAATTAATTTACAGACGTCGCTAAGGGCAGCTAAAAACATCTCTGGGAGACTGACTCTGAGAGGCTCCCTCCAATACTGGCCGTTTTCCCTCCCCCTCATTTTCAAGTGTCCCTCGGTGGTGGAGTGGCACTTGAAAATGGAGCAACTAGTGGTAGGGAGAAAAAAATAACGCCAACGAATAGGCCTACCACGCAATTCATTGACGATAAGCATTGTGTGGTTGTATTGGACATGTGAGGCATGCATTTCTATGGTTCCATTCCATTGTCTGGATGATTCTGACTGCATCTCTCTTAGTGGGGCCAATTATCAACCCTGATAACATGGTCTTTAACCCATTACATATTAATGAAGTGAATGATAAATATAATGATTGTGTTGGTCGAGATTCAAATTTCCTGAGATTTCCTAGAAATAAGTCTAGCACTTGTGATTACTTTAAGGCTAAGCAATGTAATAACCTGTACAGCAGTTTATTTAATTTCAAGACAAGCTAATTTACTACCTTTCATTTGAACGTTCCCAGTCTTCCTATAAATCATGACCAACTTGTTCATTATTTGTCTTCTCTCAGTTATGAATTTTTCATTGTTGCCCTTTCAGAAACATGGTTGACTGAAGAGACAACCGTGCTTCATGAAGTCTCCTTATAATACTATTCACCACTGTAGAATATCAAGAATGGGAGGTGTCCATTTTTGTTCGAAAACTTTTTCAATTCTTTGTAAGAGAGAATCTCGCACTTAAATCTCATAACATTGATGTTGAATCTCTTTTCATAGAAATTCCCTATTTATTTTTGGGTGGTAAAAAAGTGGTAATTGGATGCGTCTATCGGCCACCCAATTCTGACATTGGTAGTTTCATTGATATCCTTGCATCAATTTTGGATTAGATTAATAATGATGATAAAATCTGTTTTCTATTGAGTACATACAACATACATGTATTTAAAAGTGAGAATCACTCACTGACATCAGATTTTTTGAATACTTTATACTCCAGTATCTGTATACCCTCATCTATGACCGTTTCTTCTGCCACCTTTATTGATAATATTTTTTACTAATTATTTGAATAATGTTGCTAACGTAGGTATACTTTAGACTGACATTTCTGACCACTTTCCAATTTTCCACTTCTCTTTGGCAGCTGGAAATTAATAGATTAATAGCTTAAAATGTAGAATATTTAACAAAGATAATTGTGAGCCCTTTAACATGTTTATTGATGTGTATTATTGAAGAAAATGTGTATTCAGGCCGATGTGGAGTCTGCTTCCCAGACTTTTCACACGTCTTTCAATTCTGTATTTCACCACTGTTTTCCCTTAGTTAAACCACGTAAGAGAGCAATGTTTTACAACCGGTCTCAAAAAATCCTTGGTAAAAAAAAACTAGTTGTATAAAATGTTTCTCACAAATCATTATCCCCCTGTATTCTGCAAATAACAACAATTATGAGAACACATTTACTTACCTACTACGGATATCCCCAAAAATATATCTTACTAACAAATTCCAAGAATCCGTTAATAATATAAAGTCAAACTCGAAAATCATCAATCAAATGTTTAATAAGAAAAAGTAATCTACAACTATTCCATCTCAATTTATTGTGCGTAGTGAGAGTAGGTGTGCTCTGCTCCACAGAATAGACAGAAAGTCTGAATAGATGCGGAGAGCAAGTGCCACCTTGGCAGTTGATATATGCCACCACAGTCCTATTATCTGTCCAGACCAGGACGTCACAATTCTGAAGGAAGGGCAGAAAGTGTTTCAAGGAAAGGAACACTGTCAGAAGCTCAAGGTAGTTTATATGAACGAGGCGGAGTTGTTGCGACCACACTCTGTTCATTGCTTCTCCCTCGTAGACTGCGCCCCAACCTGTGAGTGATGTGTCTAGGGGAGTTGCAGAAATGAAGATAAAGGGGCTATTCCAGTGATGAAGAGCCAAGAGGCATTCTGAGGTCACATTTATCTTTCCATTGAGGTGACTTTGTGTGCACAGACGTTGGGCAGATACCCAGTGTTGGAAGTCTACCATTGTCAGTTGTCCCAGTGGTACAACTGAGATGGTGGACACCATCAACACCAGCACTTGGAGTGCCTGTGGAACAGGGAAGTGTTGTCGGAACGACATGATGCGGTCGTCCTATAGTTTAGCCCGACAAGAGAGAGAATCCAGCTAGATGCCTAGAGATTCTATTCTCTGTGTTGGCACCAAACATATCTTTTTCAGGTTGATCTTCAACCTTAACACAGTGAGGTGGCTTACAAGGGAAGCTGTGTCTCGCACTGCTTGCTCCTGTGTAGGGAAGCAAAGCAGGTAATCGTCTATTTATGCGGAGACTCTTAGACCCTTGGTTCTCAGGGTTGCTAGAGCTGCTTCCACACACTTGCTGAATGTTCTGGGAGCTAGTCCTAGCCCGAAAGGAATAGTGAAGTATTCTTAGCCTGTGCGTTGAAAGGCAAACTTAAGAAACCTCCTGTGTGCTGGCAGAATGTTTCTGTAAAAAGAAAATGCGTCATGTCGGTCGACTGAAGTGAACCAGTCGCCTCAACGAATAGAGCAAGACAGCACATTGAGCGTAAGCATATGGAATGTGAACTTTCTTTCTCAGATAGCTGTTGAGGACCCGTAGGTCCTCCCTTAGGAACCGGGAAGTAACGGAAGTAGAGTCAAGATGGCTCTCTGCTGCTGGTATAGCTCTGATGGCCACTTTGCTCAATAGAGAGGAACTTTCCTGTTCTAGTATGCGAGCTAGTGAAGCTAGGATTCCATTGAAAATGGGTGGCTTCCTATCAAACTGCAGTCTATGTAACTGTGAACAAGACTCTGGACAGTGCATTGCCCTTTTGTTGTATTTTTGCTCTGTAACCTTTGCAACACGCTGGGATGCGAGAGATACTTTCTTATTGAAGTGAGTAATGTCAAAACACTGAGCTTCCTGGACAGTGATTGGTGGTGACTGACAATTTGTATTCCTGCCTCGGCTACTTTAAAAAGAGGGAAGAGCAGTGGCATGGCGGGCACTTATGGGTTGAGCCCAAGGCGTCTTCTCTGTGAGTGGACACATTGAATTGAGTCACTCTCCGAGGGGTAGGGTTCTAGTGCCTCCCTCCCATTGTAATGGTGGGGGGGGGGTCTGTGTTCTACCCAAGAGGGGACATGCAGGACATGGTGTGAACTGTTAGCTACCCCTCACTGCCGCTGGGCACGTACCCCTAGGTCAGACATCCCTTCTTTCCCCCAGGGGAATCGGTTGGGGCGGGACTTCGATGCGGCCGTAGCGACGGGCTGCTTACCCCACTGTCGGACCCTGTTGGGGGACCTGAACTGTGGGTTTCCTGCTGCATCGCTGGGGGCATCGCATTGCGGAAAACTCTGGTACCGGTGTGTTGCCCTTTCCCTACCACAAAGCCTGGAGTGGCAGACGGGTTGCCACAGCACCTGGGTCTGCAGGGTAGGCAGAAGTTGAATGCTTCATGTTCGTTCTTGCGGATTTCGTACCAAACAATTCTGTCAGCTTTACCGGAGCATCAAGGAAATCTGCTTTCTCTTTGTGCAAGAGCCTGGATAGGTTGAGCCACAGGGCTCTCTCTTCAACCACGGCAAAGCTCATGACTCGACCACAGCTTTGAATGGCGCCTCTGAAGGCTCAGAGGTTAAGATTTGCAATTACACAGATCTCCTCCCATACTGAAGATCCTGGTTGGCTATGCCCATGGCTATGAAATTGTCCATCTCCAGCAACAAATTGGCCTGGTAAGCCAACAGTAGGGATGTTATGTTCAACACCTGTACTGAACGTGCCACAGAAATGTAGACCTTCTGGAAGATGGATGCCGAAAAGCGATTAATCTTCCCAGGGACAGTAGTTCCGGTCAGTGAAGAGGCACTGGGTTTGAGGTGGTTGGCCGACAGACATGCCGAGGCCCAGCTCCTCCATGTCCTCAATGTCCATGTACACAAAGTGTCTCGTTTGGACTTTGCTGGACAAAGGCTTGTCCCAGGAGCATTTGGCTGGGACTCTTGGGAGGAGTTGCTTTCCAGGGACGGAAAGAGTTTCCTCCCATCAAAACAGTCAATTTCGGCACTACCACCCCCCACGGATACCGAGCCTGGCACTGGGTGAAAAGGGTCCAAATCAGGGTATATATTTACATGACCATTTCCGATGCATACTTTGAGATTTGTGGATATGCACCTTATCCAGACAAATTCTGAATACAGTTGTGTCTTTTATACATATACTGCCTTCAGAAGTATTCATGCCCGGGACTCCCGAGTGGTGCAGTGCTCCAGTTCGAACCCAGGCTGTGTCACGGCTGGCCATGGGGCAGTGCACAATTGGCACAGCCTCGTCAGGGTTAGGGTAGTGTTTGGCCGGTAGGGATTTCCTTGTCTCATAGTGATCTAGTGACTCCTTGTGGTGGGCTGGGTGCCTGCAAGCTGACTTTAATCATCAGTTGGACAGTGTTTCCTCTGACACGTTGGTGTGGCTGGCTTCTGGGTTAAGCGAGCAGTGTGTCAAGGAGCAGTGCAGCAAGGCAGGGTTGTCTTTCAGAAGATGCATGGCTCTCGAGAGTTACCTCTCCCTAGTCTGTAGGGGAGTTGCAGAGATGAGACAAGATAGTAACTACCAATTGGGGAAAAAACAGGTTAAAGTTTAAAAAAATAAGTATTCATACACATTGACTTATTCCAACTTTTGTTGTGTTATAGCCTGAATTCAAAATTAACTAAATATCTGTTTTCTCTAATCCATCTACACACATAATACCCCATAATGACAAAGTAAAAAAACAAAAACATTTATTGACAATTAGAAAGAGAAATATCTACTTTACATAAGTATTCACATCCTTGAGTCAATACTTTGTAGAAGCACCTTTGGCAGCGATTACAGCTGTGTCATTCTGGGTCTCTAAGAGCTTTACCTACCTGGATTGTGCAACATTTGTCCATTATTCTTTTCAAGGTTCTTCAAGCTCTGTCAAATTGGTTGTTGATCATTGTTAGATAACCATTTTCAGTTCTTACCACAGATTTTCAAGTAGATTTAAGTCAAAACTGTAACTCTGACACAGGAATGTTCACTGTATTCTTGGTAAGCAACTCCAGTGTAGATTTGGCCCTCTTTCCCTCTGGATATCATACATGATGTGGCCGGATATTGACTTATTAGATATCCTGAGATAGGACTATGTGGACATCTTATTTTCTCTATGTGATGAATTTGGACTCAACAAATGAGTGTGTAAATGACGTGTGGTTGAACTGCCAACTGGAGAAACAAAGTGAGAAGTTGTTGAGAAAATACCTCAAAGAAATGAACGTTGCAGTGAGTAGCTAATTTGAGATGCTTTATTCATCTTTTAACTAGAATCAAGAACGTTAGCTAATTGAGCCAGCAACCAGTAGGGCTATCTAGCTAACTAGGCTTGATAGAGGGTAATAGCTAACTGCTAGCTGAGCTAGATAACAAATAATGAAATCAAGTCACAAGGTGCCAGCTAAAACGTTTAGGCATGTTTTGTATTACTGGTTAATATAAGCTAGCTAACTAACTTAGCTATCTTGTCATATGGTTATCTGAAATTACAATATTTTCTCGCTGCTGACCCAATATGCACCCATCGCATCCTTCATCCATAACAAACAAGGCAGGCAGGGGTATTGAATGTGCAACTTTTATTTCCTGTTAAGTATAAATAAAATACATTATTAGCAAGATTGGCCTATGTATACATTTTTACAGAAAACGTGTTGTGATTGGAGCTTTGCTATGCTGCATTTTCTAAACAGAAATAGTAGAGGTTTGCTTTGCAAATATTGTCACGTTCCTGACCTGTTTTCTGTTGTTTTGTATGTGTTTAGTTGGTCAGGATGTGAGCTGGGTGGGAATTCTATGTTGTGTGTCTAGTTTGTCTGTTTCTATGTCAGCCTGGTGTGGGTTCTCAATCAGAGACAGATGGTAGTCGTTGTCTCTGATTGAGACTCATATATAGGAGGCTTGTTTTGTGTTGGGATTTTGTGGGTGTTTGTTACCTGTCTCTGTGTTTGTGTTCTGCACCAGATAGGTCTGTATCGGTTTTGCACTCTTGTTATTTTGTATGTTGTTTGTAGTGTTTCACTTGTTCTTAATTAAACATGTTTAACACTAGCCGCGCTGCACTTTGGTCCTCTCCTTCACCCCTGGAAGAAAACCTTTACAAATATCAACTTGGATTAAATGTGATGATGTTTGCCTTTCCGTGCCTTGTATAGCCTAATACTGAATATGGTGCAAATGTATGCTAGATATGTCAACTTCATGTGAAGATTTTCAGCACCTGAACAGGTAAAATACATTTTGAGAAATACAGATACATAAATGATCAGGTAATGACTACAGATAATTATAAAGTCTTAAATATATCACCATGTTGACACATACCCTTTCCAGAGTTAGAATAATCTACAAATATGTAAGTGGGTGCATGCTCCTCAGATGCGTGTTTTGAACATATCTCACCCCAGATATCTCCTGGACTCATACGGTAGCAGGGAAATTTCTGATGTCTGGATTGGATGCATGTAGAAACTGTCCCAATACAGAGAATATCCTAGCTCCGAATATGAAATGAAGGACGTCCGTATCTGGAGCATGTCTACTCCTTATATCTAATAACATGTCAGATATCCGGAAATAAATAGATAAAGATATCCCCTGATATTGACCCTTTTCACCCAATGTGGCTGCTACCCATTTGCAGCCATCGATAAGCCCAAATTTATCATCGGTCAACAATGCTCCACCGAATGCAGAACAGGGCCTTGAGCCTTGGGCATTATTTTCCTCTTCTTCCTCGTCGAGGTGGAAGAGATGGTTCATGCTCTCGTCATCTTCTTCATCGATAACGATATCCTTGTCCCCGCTGCTATGTCTTGAAACAGCGTAGGGAAATCCTCGAGGTTACCATCCATAACCTCGACCCAGGATGGTTGTGGTTGTGGGCAATGTTACCTCAAATTTGTTTGTGAGCAAATTTCAGGTCTGCGGAGCGCAAACTTGAACATTGTGAAAATTCTGTGCAACTTCTGCCGCATGTTTACTGAGAACACTGAGGCTGTACCTGCAATAAGTTACAGTTTTAACAGTGGCCAAGTTGGTTCCTGTGGCTATTTGATCCTAGTGTAGGTCTACCAGAGTGGCCTACCACTAAAAACAATGGAGAAATGTTATGACTGTCGTAGGTGGAAGAAGGTGAGGACCAAGGTGCAGCGTGGTAAGTGTTCATGATATTTAATAATAATCAAAAACTGAACACTGAATAACAAAACAACAAAGAAACAACCGAAAACAGTTCTATCTGGTGCAGACACACAAAGACTGAAAATAACCACCCACAAAACCCAACAGAATACAGGATACCTAAATATGGTTCCCAAACTGGGACAACGATTGACAGCTTCCTCTGATTGAGAACCATATCAGGCCAAACACAGAAATAGAAAATCATAGAAAAACTAACATAGACAACCCACCCAACTCACGCCCTGACCATACTAAAACAAAAGACAAAACAAAAGAACTATGGTCAGAACGTGACAAGAAAAATACATCCCATATCATTTTAACATGGAAATAGCTGTTAAATCTTCAGCCTACAGTAGCAGCAAACGTGTGGGGTTCAATATAGGTCTACATTCCAGACTTTTGAAAAAAACATTCAGGGCTTGACATTAACCTGTTTATCCACTTGTTCTTCAGACAAGGAGGTGACTGAAAATGTTGTGTTGCTTTTCAAATATGGCTAGTGTCACGCCTGCTCCCGCTCTCCCTCTCTGGCACGTGAGGGTGCCAGGCTGCCCTTCATTACGCATACCTGTCACCATCATTACATGCAGCTGTGCAATATGGGACTAACCTGGACTCCATTACCTTGTTGATTACCCCCTCTATATCTGTCTGCTCCTCACTTTGTTCCCTGTGTCAGCAGTAATGTTGTTATTCTTCCCCTGTCCAGATGCTGTTCCTGTTCTGTTTCAAGTCATTAAATGTTCACTCCCTGTACCTGCGTCTCGTCTCCAGCATCAATCCTTAGAGCTAGAAATGCACACATTTTGTGCACTCCCCCATTGTTGACAAAAAATTTGCTATAACTAGGCTAATAATGCACTAACTAGCAAAGAATATGGACAAATGTGCACAGGTGCACATGACCACTTATGCTGTTCCGCTCATGCTGATAACATAGTCCAGTTCAAAGTAAACGGCACAGATCCATATATGGCAATGGCTATTTGCATATAGGCTTACTGCTCTGATTGGTTATGGCACACCGGTCTGTGTAGAGTACGGGCCTGAGTCGTGCATGTCAATGCAATACAATCCTACTTCAATGCGCTCTGCCTACAAGAAGATCTCTTGCACTGTTAGTCTTGCATAGTTTTTTAAAAATGTTGGTACGTTACATTGAAAGTTACTACTATTGCATTGATTCGAGCACAATTCCCACAGTAGAGCAAAATATTGATTGTGTTAACTAAAGGGGAAAACTGTAGAAAGTTGAGTGAAGTTCAATCTCGTACTTCTCTGTGGGAGCTGATAAGCGGCAGTCCGAGTGGAGCTGCATGCCCACACACGCTCGCAGCTTAGAGGGAACATTGCTTGTGGGGTAGCCTCCTCTCCCGAAGGCTGTGAGGAGGTCGTTGGTAATTCTCTACAGTGCAGGCAGGAATAGGGGTTAGCGAGTGCTAACTTAGCGTGCTCAAACCCCAAGCAGGCGATACACACAGAGTGTGTATCCTTTCCGGTGCTGGGGCAGTAGCCATGTTCAGTTCTCCCTGTGCAGGGGAAGCATGCTCCATGGCTAGGAGAATAGTATTCCTCGGGCAATGAGTAAGCTAGCGTTTGCCTCGTGGGCTAATAGCCTGAGAAAGCATGTGCTTTCTTAGTCTTTTGACCAACGAAGCATGTCTCTCGACTGCCGAACTGTGAAGCTAGGATGGTCAGTCTAGACAACATGACACGTAAGGATGCGTGTTGAACTAAATGAGAGAGGAGAGCTAGCAATTCTACCATCTGGCCATAAAAGAAAAGATAGTTTGGTATAGCTGGCCTTGCGGTTTGAGCTTGCCAAGTTTCAGTAGCCGTGTGACGCTAGCTACCACAGGAGACCCAGTGGGTAGAAAAAGCAACAGAGATGATTCTACAAGAAGCAAAAACTTTGCTTTTGGTCAGTTGTTCAACACAAAAGACGAGAGCTGAGGCCCTGCATTAACCTACACTGTTTGCCTGTGAACAGTAAAGCAGGAAGACAGGGATCAAGTCGTGCTGAGAGCTTCAGGTTATTGTAGTTATCTTTGCAAGGAAGAGAGGGATAATGACCAGCAAGCAGAACATGTGGCTCTTGTAAATAGAGAGGGGCTCACCTCATTCGCCACTCGACCTGTCTGTCTCCGACTAAAGTTTTGTGATTGGCCCTTCCTGTTAGTGATCTGCCTCCAGTGAATCCCATTGTAATATATATCGAAAAAGGTATTTGAAAGAGAACAGCAAAACAGAAGAAGGGGAGGGCAACATAAATATAAACAGAGGAATTAAAAGAGCAGAGTGTTTCTTTTAAACCAGGTCTGGACTATAAACCTGCTCATATGTTACTTCTGTTTTAAACCAGGATTACTGAATGGAAAGACTGGAGAGGGAAAGCCTGCAAACATACACACACACACACACACTCACACAGACACACACACACACTCACAGGCCCATAAATTACCCTGCAGATTAGAACAATTAGCCTTTATGGAGATAGGAAGAGTATAACTGGAATAAACCCTAAACTGTATAGCGTTCAACAGTGAGACACTTGACTATATGTATGATAATACCCTCACTTATTAAAAGGCTTGACTTGTACACTACAGGAAGTGGCATATAGCTCTTGAATATTGTGTTATGGTCATACTGATATGTTTTTTACCAGTTCGTAAGCTAAAGTGGTAAGAGTATTGCAGAACAGGCAGAAAAGCTCAACAACATCTACTCAGAAATAGAAATACTATACTGATCATAACCACACATACACACAGACACAAACAAATGCAAATACGCATGCATACACGCATACGTTGTTGACTAACAGCATTTACCTCTATGTAACTCTTCGGGAAAAAAAGTGCTATCTAGAACCTAAAAGAGGGCTTGCAGTTGACGTACGACACCTCCTGGCGTCCATGTTGAAAGACCACCGCATTAATTATTCTGTTAACAACAGTCGAGTGACTACCCTAAACTGCATGATAACAGTGCCTACAACTAGTTGATTCATCTCCACGGTCATTTTATGTGGACTATTTGGCTACGCTAACAAGGCAGGAAAGACAACAGCAAAATATATGTTTACAGATTCACCTCAATCATGAAACACCATTGGTGATACCAATGAGATAAGACTCAAGAACTGTCAAAAAAACAAAGAAACCTTTTTGCCCGTCAAGACCTAAAGTCAGACAGCTGGCAGTATAGGGTCTGCTACGATCATTTCATCACTGGTCAGTCAAGTCTGATCAATTTTAAGTTTAATTTCGCTGTTATGCTAACCAGGTGTTAACAACAACACAACAAGTTAGCCAAAATTAGCTAGCTAGATAGCTAGTAGTCTTAGCATGTGTCTCGGGAGTTTCATATTTTGGGGAAGCTATTTTTTCACCACAATTGATCAATAAAAACGACCTTGTCTTGAATGCAACCATGTAATTTAGGCCGAAAAGGGGTACTGGCGAAAAGGGATCGAGCATTTATCAAATGAACATCAAAAGTAATTTTTGTTGGTATTGTAGCTAACCCTCACCCTATTTCAAACCTTAACCTAATTCTCCTAACCTGTTACGTTGATTACCCTAACCTTCTGCGTAAATTCTCCTAATCTGCTACTAAATGTCAAATATTGTAACGGCAGCCTTCCTCCTCTTCGTCTGAAGAGGAGGTGTAGCAGGGATCGGACCAAGACGCGTTCAACATGATTTAATCAACAAGACGAAAAGTGTGAACACTTACAATGATACAAAATAACAAATGTGGCAAACCGATACAGCCCTATCTGGTGCAGAGAAAACATAGAGACAGGAAACAACCACCCACAATCCCCAACACAAAACAAGCCACCTATATATGATTCCCAATCAGAGACAACACAAAACATCTGCCTCTGATTGAGAACCATATTAGGCCAAACATAGAAACAGACAAACTAGACACACAACATAGAATGCCCACCCAGCTCACGTCCTGACCAACACTAAAACAAGCACAACACACAAGAACTATGGTCAGAACGTGACAAATATGACTTAATTTGACAAAAGATGGATCCCTTCTAACCATGATCATGAAATTGGGTGATGCAAGTTGTACGATATGACGTCCATAGAGACTGGAGGACATTACTGTCCAAAAAACTCCAGTGGTTATTATGTGCTCATATACGTAATAACCCAATGATAATTTGTTTGGAACTTTCTTCATAAGATGAGGGAAAATGTATGGACATAAGAAAAGGCCTCAATGAGATAGGACAACCTGCTTCGTTGACTATTGCTTGTTCCAGCCCAACAATAGATGTAATCTTTATATGACACTAAAAACACCTGAATGATTTAAACACAGCCAAACACTTAAGTGCCCTGGTGGTATAGGTGACCTGAAAAAGTGATATTCTAACATCATGAGTACTTTTCATTTATGTACTACTGTAGATTCAACAGCTGACCTCTGTCAAGTATTGTCATCTCTGCTAGCAAGTATTGTCCTCTCTGCTTTGCCTAGCCCCAATGAATAAAACATATTTTTTTTTTTGACCATTTAAACACATTTAGCATAGATGTATGTAATTGTAATGTAATTGTTGTTGTAGTCTTAGGCAAACCATCTGCATTGTCACAGTAGCACCTCCAAGTGCCACTCAGACCTTCTTGGTGAAATGTATCTGGCATTGAACTTGGGGATTGTAGTGTGTATGTTTTAAGATAAGGATCCCATCATAACCTGCTTCCATACATTTAACCACCTACAGTACCAGTCAAAAGTTTGGACACACCTAATCCACAATCCCCCGACCTCAACCCAATTGAGATGGTTTGGGATGAGTTGGACCGCAGAGTGAAGGAAAAGCAGCCAACAAGTGCTCAGCTTAACTCCTTCAAGACTGTTAGAAAAGCATTCCAGGTGAAACTGGTTGAGAGAATGCCAATAGTGTGCAAAGCTGTCATTAAGGCAAAGGGTGGCTACTTTGAAGAATCTCAAATATAAAATATATTCTGATTTGATTTGATATATTTGATATATTCTGATTTTTTGGTTATTTCAAGATTCCATATGTGTTATTTCATAGTTTTGAAGTCTTCACTATTATTCTACAATGTAGAAAATAGTAGAAATAAAGAAAGATCCTGGAATGAGTACGGTAGGTGTGTACAAACCTTTGACTGGTACTGTATACATTACAGGGGTTGGATTTGCACTAAACCATTTAATGTCAGCACATGGCATGTACAACATCCAGTATAATGATTAGCCTCTTATTGTCTACTGGTATCGTTTTTAAATTGAGAACATATAGCTGGACAATATGTAAACAATGTGTGAGTTATGCTATTCTCTGCTTCAGATGCACAATGTCAAGGGATGCATTGCAAATGCCCATGAGGCAACTCCGGTTCTCGAGTACCCCCAACACTACAGTTTATTGTAGCAACGGACAAACCCACCTGATTCAACTTGTCAACTAATCATCAGGCCCTCTGAGTTAAATCAGTTATGTTTGTCTGGGGCTACAAAAAAAATGTGTGCTGTTGGGGGTACTCAAGGACTGGAGTTGGGACCCACTGCTGTAGGCCTATGGTTACACTGGCGTTGGATGCCATTATCAGCTGCATAATGGATTCACATTGCTGATATCCTGAAAAAATTGTGACAGTCAAATAAAACTAATTGGAGAGCTTTTGACTTGACAAAAAGGTAATGTTAAATTGAGAATACACAGAAACAGACAAATTATAGAGATTCGCTTCCCCTCTTTATTGTAGGATTGTGATCTGTGATTAATCAACATCGACATTAGTTAATCTTGAATAATAGTTAAGTTAACAATTAAAACAAGTTTAAACACTTAACTTCAAAGAATCAACACTATTTCGTAACATTGTGATCAAATAAGCTAACGTATCTGTAAAGGTCAGACAACAAGTAGGCTATTATTACTAAAGTATAATTTCAGGTGAACAACATCGCTCCACTTATCCCTGATCTACGGGGGGAGCAGACTTCTGTTCCAGCCCAGCAGTAGCACACTTGATTATCAACTAATTTGGTTTGATACATTGAATCAGGTGTGCTAGTGCTGGGCTGGAACAGAAGCCTGCACACCCAGCAGAGTTGGCCTGCTCCAGTTTTAATATGTTTATACATTATGTGTGCCTTTTAAACTATATATCTTTTCACAAAATGTGCCAACATAAGTACACATATAATCCATGGTATACAAGGATGTACCCTTATTCTCGTGGGACCTCTTCATCTACAGTACCGACAAGGTTTTACAGCTCTCTGTATCTGAGGACACAAAACATCACAAAAGAAACAGGTTGCATTATTCTCAAATGACACAGCACTGAATATTGTTACTATACAGTATCTCTCTGTCCTCAGTTTTTCTCACTAGACTGGAACTGGAGAAAACTTTCATGATGTCCTCCCACAAAAGTAATGTACCTGCCTTGTAGAGGGTAACGTTAGCATACTCTTCCTTCTCTGACAGCTGGAACTGCTAGCTACTCCTTTCATCCTCTTCCATGGCTGTTAACTAACTAACATTACCTAGCAACAAATGCATTTAGAGTTACAGTACAACGATAAATACATGAAGATAGGTATCTAATTAGTCAATATGAAGTTAGCAAGCTGGTGATATTTAATTCACTTAGCTCGCTACAGAGTATAAAGTTAGCTAACTAACGTTAGTGAACATTACGTTAGCAGCTCAATTGAGTTAGCCTTCACACTAAGTTTCTGTAGCAAGCTAGCTAGATAAAATGGAGGCAGTGGGAGAACCTATTCAAGTAGGTAAATATAGTTTGAAAATAATCGATGTACCTATATCCTTAGAAAAACGATGTAATGGGCAATCTTCCGGGAAGTTTCCAATGGTAGCAAAAGGCAGCCAGCCGTGTGGATGATTGGAGGACTTCCAACAAACTGACTTTGTTCTTCCAACATGGCACCTGGTGCAGTTGCTAGGTGATTTGTGATGCAATGCAAGCCCTCTATAGGAGAACCCTTTGAAGAAGCCTTTTTGGTTCGAGGTAGAGCCCTTTCCACAGAGGGTTCTACATGGAAAGGGTTCTACCTGGTTATCCTATGGGGACAGCAGAATAACCTTTTTGGAACCCTTTTTTCTAAGTGTAGCTGACATAAAGTAAATCACATCGTCAACAATGTCTCTCTCTCCCTTTCTGCCCCCCCTCTCTCTCTTTCTCCCTCTCTCTCTCTCTCTCTCTCTCTCAGTGGGCAGTATTGGATGGTGTGAGGTGCCATGTGCTGCTCAGCCTAGTCCAAGGCTGTGGGCCCACACCCCGCAGGTCATTGCTTGATTTACGTCAGAGGAAGAGCTCAGGTCTGCTGTACTGTAGTCAGTATTGTCATCATGTTGACATGTTCTCGTGGTTGTCATCTCTGGTATTCAAATGAATATTGTAGAAAATTTTCTGCACATAAAATTGTATATGTCCTATTTGCATTGAACACACATACATAGTATACGTAAAGCATAGTATTCAGGGTTGGGGAGTAACTGATTACATGTAACTGATTACATTACATGTAACCGTAACTGCAACCAGTTACGTGACCCAGGAAAAATATTATGATCAGATTACAGATACTTTTGAAAAACTAGATTATTACTTATTGGATTACTTTTAAATTCAGAAATTATGTTTGTGGATTTTTTTATTTATTTTAACACCTTTCTGTTTTCTCAATGACATTAAATTGAACATTGAAAAATAGGGGCACGTTTAAGTTTGTTCCACCTGAGAAAGTCTGACCACAAGTCAGAGACCACTATGATTACACACCAAATGCGTTTGATGGATGTAACACTCGTCTTCCTCCTCGTCTGAGGAGGAGCAAGGATCGGACCAAAGCGCAGCATGGTTTGAATACATACTTTAATTATAGCAACGAAGACGAAAAACACTTGACAAATTACAAAACAATTAACGACGTGAACAAACGAACGAAAACAGTACCGTGTGGCAAACAAACACAGACACGGCAACATTCACCCACAAACAAACATTGAAAACAGCCTACCTTAATATGGTTCCCAATCAGAGACAATGACAAACACCTGCCTCTGAGAACCATATTAGGCCAAACGAACAAACCTAAACATAGAAACAAATAACATAGACTGCCCACCCCAACTCACGCCCTGACCATACTAAATAAAGACAAAACAAGGGAAATAAGGTCAGGAACGTGACAATGGATCTGTCAGGCGGTGGGTGTAGCTGGTGCATGAAGTCAAGCGCAGGAGAGCAGAGATGAGTGAACAACGCACTTTACTTAAGAAAGAGCACAAAGTAACAATACCAATGTGCGAACAATAACGGTTGCCACAAAGCACGGGTGAAAACATGACCCGGAAAAAAAACAGCCGGAAACGTACTGACCTGAACAACAAACAATCACACACAAAGACATGGGGGAAACAGAGGGTTAAATACATGACCAGTAATTGGGAAATGACAACCAGGTGTGTGGGAAACAAAGACAAAACCAATGGAAAATGAAAAGTGGATCAGCGATGGCTAGAAGACCGGCGAAGTCAACCGGCAAGCGCCACCCGAACAAGGAGAGGAACCGACTTCGGCGGAAGTCATGACAGGATCCTTTTTGTCTTCTTCTAATGCCTCTTACAGTTTTTTTCGAATTGTTTAAGCACAATTTTGAAAACAGGGCCCGGTTTGTCAAAACACTACACACAATTAGCACAACCCTACACCAAAGTAGCACAACACTTCAGATCATTTGCAAAATGGAACACTTTTGTCAAAACTATACACGACTTCATAAAAATAATATTTTGTTACCATACGAAACACACACATTTCATATGACTTCAATCTTTTTGAACCAGTTACACACTGCTGTTGCTAACCTAAAACACTTTGAGCAAGTCTAATTGTCAGTGATTAGAGTAGTGTAAATGAAGTACACAGAGAAAGTGCAACTATACAAACACTACACAAGACCAACGCTGCAGACTGAGGAAAATATCATTTATTTCTCTCCATATACCCAAATCAGTCAACATGTCAACATGGAGAATCACAACAAAACATGTCCCAGTTTTCATGCTACTACAGTAGTGTGCATAACACTGTTAGCTCAGCAAACAACAGACAAACTTAAAATACTATATCCAGTACAGGTTACAATTACAGTAAATAACAACAACAACAACAAACATAAAAAATAATCAGAAAAAAACTGACAATATTGTACAGAAAATACTACAGTAAACATACTATACATTATCTCTTCGCCTAGCTGGATCTGGCCAGAGAATTTCATCAACATCACAAGCAATATCGTCATTAGCAAGACAACGCGGGAAGAACCGTCTTCTTGAATGTCGAATCCATCCTTGCACAGCTGCGCCGTCGACTTGGTCACAGGCGTCCTCCATGGCCTGAATGAGGGGTACCTGAGCCTGGGGCTGGAGATTGTAAACCTTCCACTGCCATGCAGAGAAAAACTCTTCGATAGGGTTTAGAAACGGAGAGTATGGTGGAAGGTATAGTACTGTCAACTGTGGATGGTGTTGAAACCAGTTCTGGACCAAAGCAGAGCGGTGGAATGACACATTGTCCCAGAAGACCTTGTATTGCATCTGGTGCATTTCATTACCTACTGTGACGATGTGGTGCAATCGGTCCAAAAATGTGAGAATGTAAGGTGTGTTGTAAGGGCCCATTTTGGCATGATGGAGGACAACCCCATGCTGTGAAATGGCAGCGCAAAGGGTGATGTTATCCCCACGTTGCCCTGGGACATTGATTATAGCCCTGTGGCCAATGATATTTCGGCCTCTCCTTCTTGCTTTTGTGAGGTTGAACCCTGCCTCATCAGTATACAGTATATGAATTCATGCAGGATTTCCTCAGCATCCATCTGCAAAACTCCCTGAAATACAGTGAAAGACAAGATTGTGTAGTTCAGGATAGGTCTAGTATACAGTCAATGTAAAAAAGTCATGTGTGCAGTATGCAACATCACAGTGCTAAAGTGAACAATACAAACCTCCACATACTCATTCCGCAGCCGTTTGAGCCTCTCTGAATTCCGCTCAAAAGGCACTCGATAAAGTTGTTTCATTTGAACCTGATGTCTTTTCAGGATGCGTGCCAGTGTTGACTGAGAGACCTGATGGACATTATTGAAAATGGCATGGTCACCGATAATGTTGGCTTGTAGTTCTCTGAGCCTGAAAGCATTATTGGCCAAAACCATGTCTATTATCTCTCTCTCTTGTTCTTGCGTGAATATGGGCCCCCTTCCTCCTTGTCGTTCCCGACCCTTAATCCTATGTAGAGAATAATACATGTAACTTACTGTACAATGTCACAGGAAGGGGTATCACAAGTGCGGATATGGTGCATACAATAAGCGGCTGATTACTGTAACTGTATACAGATCTTCTTGACGTGTTTTCCTGTAGAAAAAGTGACATTATGACAGATGCCACTGTACATCTGCTAAGATTTGGCTGAACTCTCAGTCCAGCCTCCCTCAGCGTCAATCCGTGGTTCACAACATGGTCCACTAGTGTTGCACGAATGTCATTTGATAAGTTTGGTCCTCTTCTTCTTTGTGCACATTCTCTTCCTGCTTCAGGTCTTCCTCGACCTCTGACTCAGACTCAGACTCTGACTCTGACTCTGACTCTGACTCTGACTCTGACTCGGCCTCTGCCTCGGCCTCTGCCTCGGCCTCTGCCTCGGCCTCTGCCTCTTCCTCTACCTCCTTCTCCTCCTCTGTGTACTCCTCCTCTCACCCTCACTCTTCTTCTGACTCCTTCCATTTTGGTTGAAGGCAGGTGAACCTACCTCCTGCATTTTTATAGTGCTTAAACCTGATTGGTGTGTCTACAATTTAGCAATCATGTGTTTGTGCACCTGATGGCTGTGTTTAACAGATTGGCTCATAGGTGTGGTAATTTGACAGTCAGTGCTTTTGAATTGCAAGGAAGTGACATTATGATATACTTCTGTGTCTGATGTATACAAGTGTGTTTAGTGTTTTGCAAATCACTGTGTGTAATGTTTTGCAAATAGTGTGAAGCTGACAATATGCTTACAGTTGTGCAAAACTAGCCTTGTGTTTTGCTCCTTGAGTGTAAGGTTTTGCTAATTGTGGGAAAAGTTAAATTGTAGTGTGTCAGCAATCGTAAAAAACTGTAAGCAGTAGCGGTGCGTGGGTAAAATCACTGGGGAAGCCAAGCCATGAAAAAAGCCATCTTACAATGTAACGTTTGTCATCTGAAGATGAAGAATCATCGGACCAAAGCGCAGCGTGGTAATTGTTCATGTTAATTTATTAAAACAGAACACTAAACAAAATAACAAAGAGAATGAAACGAAACAGTCCTGTCTGGTACAGACACAAAGACAGAAAACAACTACCCACAAAACACAGCTGGGAAAAGGCTACCTAAGTATGGTTCTCAATCAGAGACAACGATAGACAGCTGCCTCTGATTGAGAACCACACCCAGCCAAACACACAGAAATAAAAAACATAGAACACAAAACATAGAATGCCCACCCCAATTCACGCCCTGACCAAATCAAAATAGAGACATAAAAAAGGAACTAAGGTCAGGGCGTGACATACAACCTATGTTGTGATAATTGCATTGTTTGTTCTATAACCCGTCAGTTCATAAACCATCGTGATAGATAAGGCCCAGACAACAAGAAGACAACAGTCACACAGGGGCAGAATATATTCAACCACACGATTGTTTCAGCACAAAAGCGGAGAGCTGTCTGGTGAAGTCCACAAACCATTTTAAATCTAATAAACAGTTACATGACCTACAGAATGGTCAAGCAAGTTTATGTTTCCGTCATTTTACGACTACTTAAAAACTGTTAGAACCACCGACAGTTACCGCAAGTCGCAAAGAAATCCGGAACTGCCTCCGCTATTCTAGCACCATTTAAATTTCATAATTTCAAAATTATCAAATCTCCTCTGCTTAGAAACAACTTAAAAATACCAACAACAATTTAGTTCAGTCAACGTAAACTAAATATCATGTGGCTGTCCGTGGTACTGATCTGTGTGTGTGTGTGTGTGTGTGCGTGTGCGTGTGCGTGTGCGTGTGCGTGTGTGTGTGTGTGCGCAGGCAGAAAAAACATGTTGACTCACTCTACTTGTAGAGGAACGTCCACTCTTTCATGTTGCCAAAATGGTCTATACAGTACACGTTTTTAGTTTTTGTTGTCCTTGAGTAAGGTAGCTGACTAAAATGCTTGCTGGTTAGCCTAATTTCCTTTCACGGCAACGATGAGCCAGCTAGTTAAGTAGCCTACTACTTCCACATCTAGCTACATATTGAACTTTCATTGTCTCAGGCAAGGGGTACAATGTATGAATTTATGGTCAGATCAGTATTAAGTAGAACCACAAGTTTAAATTTCCATCCATGTCTAATTTAGGAAAGGGACGATTTAAGCTAGCTAGCTAGCCACTGGAGGACAACAACACAACAATTCCATTTTTTCTGTTAATGACGTTTTGCTTTTTATGTGATGTGATTGGTGTGAAGCCAATCACTTGACACTTTTTTATGGTGCGCCAGGACCATTCACAGTTTACATTTACATTTAAGTCATTTAGCAGACGCTCTTATCCAGAGCGACTTACAAATTGGTGCATTCACCTTATGATATCCAGTGGAACAACCACTTTACAATAGTGCATCTAACTCTTTTAAGGGGGGGGGGTCAGAAGGATTACTTTATCCTATCCTAGGTATTCCTTAAAGAGGTGGGGTTTCAGGTGTCTCCGGAAGGTGGTGATTGACTCCGCTGACCTGGCGTCGTGAGGGAGTTTGTTCCACCATTGGGGTGCCAGAGCAGCGAACAGTTTTGACTGGGCTGAGCGGGAACTGTACTTCCTCAGTGGTAGGGAGGCGAGCAGGCCAGAGGTGGATGAACGCAGTGCCCTTGTTTGGGTGTAGGGCCTGATCAGAGCCTGAAGGTACGGAGGTGCCGTTCCCCTCACAGCTCCGTAGGCAAGCACCATGGTCTTGTAGCGGATGCGAGCTTCAACTGGAAGCCAGTGGAGAGAGCGGAGGAGCGGGGTGACGTGAGAGAACTTGGGAAAGTTGAAGACCAGACGGGCTGCGGCGTTCTGGATGAGTTGTAGGGGTTTAATGGCACAGGCAGGGAGCCCAGCCAACAGCGAGTTGCAGTAATCCAGACGGGAGATGACAAGTGCCTGGATTAGGACCTGCGCCGCTTCCTGCGTGAGGCAGGGTCGTACTCTGCGAATGTTGTAGAGCATGAACCTACAGGAACGGGTCACCGCCTTGATGTTAGTTGAGAACGACAGGGTGTTGTCCAGGATCACGCCAAGGTTCTTAGCACTCTGGGAGGAGAACACAATGGAGTTGTCAACCGTGATGGCGAGATCATGGAACGGGCAGTCCTTCCCCGGGAGGAAGAGCAGCTCCGTCTTGCCGAGGTTCAGCTTGAGGTGGTGATCCGTCATCCACACTGATATGTCTGCCAGACATGCAGAGATGCGATTCACCACCTGGTTATCAGAGGGGGGAAAGGAGAAGATTAATTGTGTGTCGTCTGCATAGCAATGATAGGAGAGACCATGTGAGGATATGACAGAGCCAAGTGACTTGGTGTATAGCGAGAATAGGAGAGGGCCTAGAACAGAGCCCTGGGGGACACCAGTGGTGAGAGCACGTGGTGCGGAGACAGATTCTCGCCACGCCACCTGGTAGGAGCGACCTGTCAGGTAGGACGCAATCCAAGCGTGGGCCGCGCCGGAGATGCCCAGCTCGGAGAGGGTGGAGAGGAGGATCTGATGGTTCACAGTATCAAAGGCAGCCGATAGGTCTAGAAGGATGAGAGCAGAGGAGAGAGAGTTAGCTTTAGCAGTGCGGAGCGCCTCCGTGACACAGAGAAGAGCAGTCTCAGTTGAATGACTAGTCTTGAAACCTGAAAAACAGTTGAGCTCACTCAGTCTATTGACTCAATTCTGAGTGACTATTCTTTTATTTAAAAAATTATCAAGGGAGGACAAATACTTGATGGCTTCCAATACTTCCCTTTGCTATTGAATTCAATGCTACGTGCGGCAAAAATGTCATACTCTTTTTGGCCAGACAGCTGATATATGAGCTATACATACTGAGACAGAGGGGCGCAGTTTCGCTCACTCGGATGCTTTCTCCAGTGAGATACATTCAGCCTCTTCCGAATCTAAGGAAAACTATGAAACACAGAGAGACAAAAGATAAACTATTTTATACAACAACAAAAATTTGTACAAGTTTTGGGGAAGCCTGGCTTTCCTTGACATCCAAGAATACAAACACGCCAATGCTCTTGAGGGTAAGGTAATCCGAAAGTAACTGGGAGTAGTCAGATTACATTACTGAGTTTGGGTAATCCAAAAATTACTTTACTGATAAAGTTTTGGTCAAGTAACCATTAACTGTAAAGGGTTACATTTAGAAAATAACCTACCCTGACAGTATTATAATGTAGTAAGATACTGTGTGTGTGTTCTGTCTGTGAGTGTAGAGCTGTAGGATAGCTAGTTAAAAACTGTTTCCATCTGAGTAAGTTATAACTCTGATGCAGTCCTCTAACTGTATCTGTCACCAGAACTCACTGTAGCAGCCTGGGTTTCTATCGCAATCATGCATAATTTACTACACACACCTCATTACAGCTCTATCATACTAACTACTCTGTGTGTGTGCGCATGTGTCTCCTGTGTGTCCAGCCCTGATCATATCATTTCACCCCTGCCAAGCAACAGGCAATGCTTTGTCTTGATGATGGACAAAGATTGACATTGGCTGACATTGACTATAGGACACAATGATTAATACCCCCCACACACACACACACACACACACACTGTAACACCACTAGTATGATATATTTCCACACATTTCCAGCACCCCTATCCTGAGCTGTGCAGAAAATGTACCCCTAACTCCAGTGTATGGACAGCGACCATAGATGTGTCATGGATGGTACATTCCTTCTACTGTTGTGTTATATCTCTATGAGTGAGTCCATTATGAAAAGCATACTTTATTGAGCTGTGCTATGATCCTATCATGCTGTCCAGGTCATTCAGGGAGGTGTGTATGTGTGCGTGTGTGTGTTTGTGTGTGTTTGTGTGTGTTTGTGTGTGTTGTCATTCAAAGGGGTATTAGGCCCCATACAGGCAGAGTAATCTGATCCCCATTGATTGGGCTGAAAGCCACTCTCAGTATGAGGGATTGGAGTTATTGCCATTGATTTTAATAACTAGGCTGTTACAGTTCATTCAGTGCTCAGCCAGTCAATATCAGGGAATATCAGGAGCAGTCAATAGCAGAGAAATGAATGGGAAAATACCATAGGGCGATATTCTCCTGTCTGGTGAAAAGCTCCTACATGCAGGTCGAGGAAATTATCTAATTTGGAGGTTGCTTGAGTTAGTATGATACGATATAGATCACATTGTGATACACATTGTTATATACACGTATTGAGAATATTTGTATGAATTGCTTGTCCTTTTTTGCAATTAGTGTATCTGTTTTACTGTTGGCCTGGATGAGTCTGTTAAAGACTAATTCATCCGACCATTAGGTTTATCTGTGTTGGGGACTATATAACACACCAGATGTAGGTCAGCCAAATCAGGCCACCCAGTAGCCAATCACGGATGTCCATACATAACCAGTCCCATAGGCCTGTAGGCCTATTGATCGCTAACTAATTATTTGTCAGCTGTAATTTTCCCTCTGGAGTTAGATACAGGCTGGTAATGATCTGAATCTAGCGTTGTAGTGTAGTGGAGCTGTCCTGACCTGGATCTCTCCACAGTTATGGCTAACTGCATTGATGACCAATTTGACCCTTACTATGACATATTGTACCATGCATGTCATTACATGCATGGTACAATGTCATTGGTTAGAGCGTTGGACTAGTAACCGAAAGGTTGCAAGTTCAAATCCCCGAGCTGACAAGGTACAAATCTGTCGTTCTGCCCCTGAACAGGCAGTTAACCCACTGTTCCTAGGCCGTCATTGAAAATAAGAATTTGTTCTTAACTGACTTGCCTAGTTAAATAAAGGTAAAAATTACATGCAGATTTCGTCAGTAATTTTACTGCAAATCACAATTTTACTGCATAAACCACAAAGTGCCTCAGAGGCATTACTGATGAAACATTTGTGGATAGTTTAATTTGTATGTTTCTGATTTTATTTTTACCTTCATTTAACTAGGCAAGTCGGTTAAGAACAAATTCTTATTTACAATTATGGCCTACACTGTCCAAACCAGGACGACGCTGGGCCAACTGTGTGCCGCCCTATGGGACTCCCAATCACGTCCGGTTGTGATACAGCCTGGAATCGAACCAGGTACTGTAGTGTTGCCTCTTGCACTGATATGCAGTGGTGTCATGCACACTTCTTCTGCACCAATGACATTTACCCTTTGAGAGTGTATGTCTGCAGGGTCAGCAATGTGATGTCTTTCTCTCTCTCTCTCTCTCTCTCTCTCTCTCTCTCTCTCTCTGCTGAAGATCACAGAGGCTCTGACTTCCTCTACAGGGCTCTGCAGGAAATGGGGATAATTTTCACAGATCAAAAGGAATTCAATTCATGGTTTGATAAAAGGAAAGAAATTACTAAGATTGAGCTTAATGACAGGTCCCATGACGAACGGTGTGACGGCTTGACATTGTAATGACGGTGTGTACGACGAACATTAGGATACAACTTTGATGGATTTAGAATGCTGGATATGGTAAGGTGAAAGTGTTAAAACCCAAATGTATTTCACTATGTTCCTTATGCCTTGCTGGGCCAGGGGAAGGGGTATGGAGTGAATAGGGACCCGTTGAGAGACTGAGAGTGAGAATAATGTGGGGTAGTCTCCCCATAATAGGTGGGAAGAAGTCGATATGGAATCTCGTGGAATACAAGATAGAGAAACAGAGTGTGTGCCAGTGTGTGTTTGTAAAGAGGAGTGAGGTGTAGGAGTGGGTATGGCAATTCTTCAGCCACAGTACCTGGGGCAGCAAACTGTATTACAATGGCTGGCAGATGATTAGACATGGTTTTTATTGACATAGTACATGTGTTTTACACAGGCAGTGGGCTGTCTGGGGATAAAAGATGTACACATGCTATCAAAGATGCCTGTAGCAGCATCCCACTATTGAGGGATCTGTGTATGGCGGCGTGTATGTGTGTGTGTGTGTGTATGGCTGTGTGTGTGTGTGTATGTGTTTGTGTGTCTACTCTGCACATGTTTGCATCATATAGTAGTTAATTAGTCCCCAGGTGGCCTAGCAGTGGAACGGAACACTGAGCTGAATACATCCCATATGAATGCTGCTGCTCTCCCCCCCCCCCCCCCACCTCTTTTTCTCTCACTTTTTCTTTTTCCTACCTCTGTTATTACCCTTTTGACATTTGGGTGCTGAGGAGCAGGGAGACTCAAATTGGCATCTTACATAACAGACAGAAGAGAAGAGCAACCCTCCAGAGAGGGAGAGAGAGAGAGAGAGAGAGCGAGAGATTGAGAGAGAGCGAAACAGGGAGTATGAAAGAAAAAAGAAAAAAAGAAAAAGTTCTCCTCTGATTTCCAAGGAATTCTTAAATCGATACCACAGCCTCCCGGTGCAGGATGTGTGTAAATGTGTGAGTATGTTTACATGCCCACTAATAATTTGATATTAAACTGATTATGGCAGAAGGCGGAGTTCGGCATTAGTCATGTAAACACCTTACTCTGCTTATCTTAATCGGTGTAAGGTCATAATTGAAGTAAGCAGACGTCGATTGAAACACCGGATTTTCAGAGCAATCTTTTGAATTATTAGGACATGTAAACAGCTTAATTGGCGTTATAGAGGTTGTGGCAGACCAGGGGGTTTGATCTAGATGATTATACAGATCAGACACGGACACAAGTGTGATACCTCAATTTAAAGTGTATTTATTGAAAACAAAGAAAAAGAAAAGGAACAGGTCTCCTCTAGGAGACCGATTCCGGGTTACCGCCTTCTGAGCTGCTGTCTCTGGGGTAGAACCCTGAGCACCTCGGTTCTAGCAGACTATGAGGACGTCTATTCCGGTAGCAACCTCTCAGTATCTCCAACACCCCTGTGTGCTGCCCTCCTGGCAGCTTTATTGGCCCCATACAGCTGGTGAGCAATCAGCCCCTTGAAACTTAACAGCCTCAATCAGCCCCAATTAGTCCTGGCTGGAGGACCCATCGAGCATGGAATCCTCCTCCGGTTGTTCACCAGGTCAAATCAAATCAAATTGTATTAATCACATGCAGAGTGTGTGCCAGCATGTGTTTGTAAAGAGGAGTGAGGTGTAGGAGTGGGTATGGCAATTCTTCAGCCACAGTACCTGGGGCAGCAAACTGTATTGCAGTGGCTGGCAGATGATTAGAAATGTTTTTTATTGACATAGTACATGTGTTTTACACAGGCAGTGGGCTGTCTGGGGATAAAAGATGTACACATGCTATCAAAGATGCCAACTTGCAGACTTGTTTACTTGGTGCTGTGCGTTTTGTTGCTAACCTTTGCTACCTGACAACTTTACGGTTTTTACTTTTTAATTACCGTTTATATTTTTAGTTTTTCCCTCGCTCGACTTTTTTTCATTCAACTTTTTCACTCCGGACGCTTTATCTGGACGTGGTTCGTCAGGACCTCCACCAGCCGAAGCTAAGTAGTAACATTAACATGATTTATTTATTTTTTATTTTATTTCACCTTTATTTAACCAGGTAGGCTAGTTGAGAACAAGTTCTAATTTACAACTGCGACCTGGCCAAGATAAAGCAAAGCAGTGTGAACAGACAACAACACAGAGTTAGTCATGGAGTAAACAATAAACAAGTCAATAACACAGAAGGAAAATAAATTGAGACCGAGTCGCTGTACTCATAATATACAGGAGAACAATTGCCTTACGGCGAGGATAGCTGTGCTGCAAGTCCAACTTCAGATGCAATCGTTAGGCAAGAGTAATTTCAGTGTAGGAAAGGATGAAACAGCGTCTGTACCACCAGTAAGTACAGAGTGTAGTATAACTCCCCTTGCAAAGTCCCCGCAGCCGGACAACTTTCTCATGGCTTCTGGAGGGAAATGCTGTAGGAATGCTCAACCTGTGTCGCTCATTCAGCCGACAGAAACTTTCAACCGGTTCTCCCCATTAAGCAGCGAGTCGGAGTCAGAGGCCGAGCGTTCTCTGGTCTCTACTCCTCCTGTTACGGGGTCTGAGATGCCGAAGCCTCCCACCATTAGCTCTGACAAATTGAAAACCCTAGTCATTGGCTACTCCATTACCCGCACTATTAGACTTAAAACGAATCATCCAGCGATCATACACTGTTTACCAGAGGGCAGGGCTACCGGCGTTAAGGCCAATCTGAAGATGGTGCTGGCTAAAGCTAAAACTTGTGAGTGTAGAGAGTATAGGGATATTGTTATCTACATCGGCACCAACGATGTTAGGAGGAAACAGTCAGAGGTCACCAAGCGCAACATAGCTTCAGCGTGTAAATCAGCTAGAAAGATGTGTCGGCATCGAGTAATTGTCTCCGGCCCCCTCCCAGTTACGGGGAGCGATGAGCTCTACAGCAGAGTCTCACAATTCAATCGCTGGTTGAAAACTGTTTTCTGCCCCTCCCAAAAGATAGAATTTGTAGATAATTGGCCCTCTTTCTGGGACTCACCCACAAACAGGACCAAGCCTGGCCTGTTGAGGAGTGACGGACTCCATCCTAGCTGGAGAGGTGCTTTCATCTTATCTACGAACATAGACAGGGCTGTAACTCCCCTAGCTCCACAATGAGATAGGGTGCAGGCCAGGCAGCAGGCTGTTAGCCAGCCTGCCAGCTTAGTGGAGTCTGCCACTAGCAGAGTCAGTGTAGTCAGCTCAGCTATCCCCATTGAGACCGTGTCTGTGCCTCGACCTAGGTTGGGCAAAACTAAACATGGCGGTGTTCGCCTTAGCAATCTCACTGGAATAAAGACCTCCTCCATTCCTGCCATTATTGAAAGAGGTTGTGATACCTCACATCTCAAAATACGGCTACTTAATGTTAGATCCCTCACTTCCATGGCAGTTATAGTCAATTAACTAATCACTGATCATAATCTTGATGTGATTGGCCAGACTGAAACATGGCTTAAGCCTGATGAATTTACTGTGTTAAATGAGGCCTCACCTCCTGGTTACACTAGTGACCATATCCCCCGCGCATCCTGCAAAGGCAGAGGTGTTGCTAACATTTATGATAGCAAATTTCTATTTACAAAAAAAACACAGACGTTTTCGTTTTGTGAGCTTCTAGTCATGAAATCTATGCAGCCTACTCAATCCCTTTTTATAGCTACTGTTTACAGTTTATATACAGCATTCCTCACTGAGTTCCCTGAATTCCTATCAGACCTTGTAGTCATGGCAGATAATATTCACATTTTTGGTGACTTTAATATTCACATGGAAAAGTCCACAAACCAAAAGGCTTTCGGAGCCATCATCGACTCAGAGGGTTTTGTCCAACATGCCTCCGGACCTAGTCACTGCCACAGTCATACTCTGGACCTAGTTTTGTCCCGTGGAATAAATGTTGTGGATCTTAATGTTTTTCCTAATAATCCTGGACTATCGGACCACCATTTTATTATGTTTGCAATCGCAACAAATAATCTGTTCAGACCCCAACCAAGGATTATCTAATGTCTTGCTATAAATTCTCGGAAAACCCAAAGATTCGTAGATACCCTTTCAGACTCCCTCCGCCTACCCAAGGACGTCAGAGTACAAAAATCAGTTAACCACCGAACTGAGGAACTCAATTTAACCTTGCGCAATACCCTAGATGTAGTTGTACCCCTAAAAACCAAAAGTGTTTGTCATAAGAAACTAGCTCCCTGGTATACAGAAAATACCTGAGCTCTGAAGCAAGCTTCCAGAAAATTGGAACGAAATGGTGCCACACCAAACTGGAAGTCTTCCGACTAGCTTGGAAAGATAGTACCGTGCAGTATCGAAGAGCCCTCACTGCTGATCGATCATCCTATTCTTCCAACTTAATTGAGGAAAATAAGAACAATCCAAAATGTATTTTTGATACTGTCGCAAAGCTAACTAAAAAGCAGCATTCGCCAAGAGAGGATGGCTTTCACTTCAGCAGTGATAAATTCATGAAATTCTTTGAGGAAAAGATCATGATCATTCGAAAGGAAATTACAGAGTCTTCTTTAAATCTGATTATTCCTCCAAAGCTCAGTTGTCCTGAGTCTGCATAACTTTGTCAGGACCTAGGATCAAGGGAGACACTCAAGTGTTTTAGTACTATATCTCTTGACACAATGATGAAAATAAGCATGGCCTCTAAACCTTCAAGCTGCATACTGGACGCTATTCCAACTAAACTACTGAAAGAGCTGCTTCCTGTGCTTGGCCCTCCTATGTTGAACATAATAATCCACAGGATGTGTACCAAACTCACTAAAAGTGTCAGTAATATAGCCTCTCTTGAAAAAGCCAAACCTTGACCCAGAAATATAAAAAACTATCGGCCTATATCGAATCTTCCATTCCTCTCAAACATTTTTGAAAAAGCTGTTGCACAGCAACTCACTGCCTTCCTGAAGACAAACAATGTATACGAAATGTGTTAGTCTGGTTTTAGACCCCATCATAGCACTGATACTGCACTTGTGAAGGTGGTAAATGACCTTTTAATGGCGTCAGACCGAGGCTCTGCATCTGTTCTCGTGCTCCTAGACCTTAGTGCTGCCTTTGATACCATCGATCACCACATTCTTTTGGAGGGATTGGAAACCCAAATTGGTCTACACGGACAAGTTCTGGCTTGGTTTAGATCTTATCTGTCGGAAAGATATCAGTTTGTCTCTGTGAATGGTTTGTCCTCTGACAAATCACCTGTATATTTCGGTGTTCGTCAAGGTTCCGTTTTAGGACCACTATTGTTTTCACTATATATTTTACCTCTTGGGGATGTCATTCGAAAACATAATGTTAGCTTTCACTGCTATGCGGATGACACACAGCTGTACATTTCAATGAAACATGGTGAAGCCCCAAAATTGCCCTCGCTAGAAGCCTGTGTTTCAGACATAAGGAAGTGGATGGCTGCAAACTTTTAACTTTTTATGGCTGCAGGGGCAGTATTGAGTAGATCTGATTAAAGGTGCCCATTTCAAACGGCCTCGTACTCAATTCTTGCTCGTACAATATGCATATTATTATTACTATTGGATAGAAAACACTCTCTAGTTTCTAAAACTGTTTGAATTATATCTGTGAGTCAAACAGAACTCATTTGGCACAAACTTCCTGACCAGGAAGTGGAAAGTCTGAAATCGAGGCTCTGTTCTTCTTCCTGCCTATAAATGGGCATGATACGTAAGAGTCTACGTGCACTTCATAGACCTTCCCCTGGATGTCAAGAGGCTGTGAGAGAAGAAATTTCGTGTTTATTTTGGTCTGAAGTGGAATACAGGCTCTTTGTATGACGTGTCCCTCAATTCCGGTACTCTGGGGAGCGCGAGGTGGACAGTGGGATTGCCTTCTGTTTAGCTGCCGTTATGAGCGACTACTATCTCCGGCTTTGATTTTATTTGATACATGTGACCATATCATCGTAAAGTATGTTTTTTCAATATAGTTTAATCAGATTATTGAAATTTTTTCGGGAGTTTTGCCGTGTTTCGTTCTCTGACTTTGTTGACGATGTAGAGATCCGTGCCACTTGGCTAGTGCGCGTGCTAAATCAACAGGGAAAGTTGCCGTTCTAAATCCAAACAACAATTGTTCTGGACAAAGGACACCTTGTCCAACATTCTGATGAAAGATCAGCAAAAGTAAGAAACATTTTATGATGCTATTTCATATATCTGTCGTACATGTGAACTAGACGTGGGCGCCCAACGTTTGGGTACTCTTGCTATACCGAAGCTGCATATCGTAATTAAGTTATTTTTAGAATTCTAACGCTGCGATTTCATTAAGAACTAATGGATCTATCATTTCCTATACAACATGTATTTTTTTGTTATGTTCATGAAAAGCTATTTGGTCAGAATATGTGTGTCAGAAAAAGTGTCAGAAAAATAACCGGACGTTGTGGGACAAAATAGCTACGTTAGCAGAATGTATAACCACTGATTTCAGCTCTAAATATGCACATTTTCGAACAAAACATAAGTCTATGTATAACCTGATGTTATAGGACTGTCATCTGATGAAGCTTATCAAGGTTAGTCAAAAATTATGTATCTTTTGCTGTTGTGTCACGATCGCTAACTTTTACTGCTGGGAAATGGCTTGTGTTTCTGGCTATTGTGGTAAGCTAACATAACGCTATATTGTGTTTTCGCTGTAAAACACTTAATAAATCGGAAATATTGGCTGGATTCACAAGATGCCTGTCTTTCATTTGCTGTACACTATGTATTTTTCAGAAATGTTTTCTGATGAGTATTTAGGTATTTGGCGTTAGTGTCTGTAATTATTCTGTCTGCTTTCGGTGCAATTTCTGATTGTAGCTGCAATGTAAACTATGATTTATACCTGAAATATGCACATTTTTCGAACAAAACAGATTTATTGAATAACATGTTATAAGACTGTCATCTGATGAAGTTGTTTGTTGGTTAGTTTGGTTGGTTCTTGGTTAGTTAGGTTAGCTTTGTGCATGCTACCTGTGCTGTGAAAAATGTCTGTCCTTTTTTGTATTTGGTGGTGAGCTAACATAAATATACGTGCTGTTTTCGCTGTAAAACATTTTAAAAATCGGACATGTTGGCTGCATTCACAAGATGTGTACCTTTCATTTGCTGTATTGGACTTGTTAATGTGTGAAAGTTAAATATTTCTAAAAAAATATCTTTTGAATTTCGCGCTCTGCCTTTTCAGTGGAATGTGGGAGGAGTTCCGCTGGCGGAACGTAACCTCTACTTAACACCCATCCCGGATCCGGGAGCATCCTCATCAGTAAAAGATGACTAGCATAGCCTAGCATAGCGTCACAAGTAAATAATAGCATATAAATATAATGAAAATAACTAATGAACTCGCTCACCGAATCAGCATATTCGTCAATGTTATTGCGTCCAACAACAACATTGACGAATATGCTGATTCGGTGAGCGAGTTCATTAGAAACTACTGCATCTTGCCTATGTCGTTCTGTACCATCACTCATTCATATATCTTTATGTACATATTCTTTATCCCTTTACACTTGTGTGTATAAGGTAGTAGTTGTGGAATTGTTAGGTTAGATTACTTGTTGGTTATTACTGCATTGTCGGAACTAGAAGCACAAGCATTTTGCCACACTCGCATTAACATCTGCTAACCATGTGTATGTGACAAATAAAATTTGATTTGATTTGATTTGAAATCACAAGTCCAATGCAGCAAATGAAAGATAAACATCTTGTGAATCCAGCCATCATTTCCGACCGCCGTGTTAGATTTTAAAAAATAACTTTCCCATAACAAACAGCATGCGTTATTGCAAGACAGCGCCTGCCAAAACGGCAGAGAATAGGAATAACATTTTCCACAGAAATACGAAATAACATCATAAATTGTTCTTACTTTTGTTGAGGTTCCATCAGAATCTTGTACAAGGAGTCCTAGGTCGAGGATAAATCGTTGTTTGGTTTTAGAATGTCCTTTTCTCCTGTCGAATTCGTGCCACAATGCTAGCCAATGTTGATGAGTTTCTCTCGAAGCAAAGAACGGAAAACTCCAAAAGTCCCATTAAACGTTGAATAAACTGATGAAACTCGGTTGAAAAAACCTACTTTATGATGTTTTTCTAATATGTATCAAATAAAAACAAAGCCGGAGATATTAGCCGTGTATACCGAACGCTTATCATAAGACAATATGGAGGTGCTTCCCGCGCCTAGGTAGAGAAAGGAAATTCTGGACACGTCATTCCAAGAGCTCTTGTTCGACCTCAGATCAAGCTAGACAACCCAATCCACCTTCCACTGCCTGTTGACATCTAGTGGAAGGCGTATGAAGTGCATGCATATCGATAAATATTAGGCAATTGAATAGGCAGGCCCTGGAACAGAGCATCGTTTTCAGATTTTTCACTTCCCATCTGGAAGTTTGCTGCAAAATGAGTTCTGTTTTACTCACAGATATAATTCAAACAGTTTTAGAAACTTGAGAGTGTTTTCCATCCAATAGTAATAATAATATGCATATTGTACGATCTAGAATAGAGTACGAGGCAGTTTAATTTGGCCACGATTTTTTCCATAGTGAAAACAGCGCCCCCCTATTGACAAGTATTAAAGCTGCAATAGGTAACCTTTTGGGTGGTCAAATTCACATAAAATTCACATAAAAATGTGTGCTATAGATCAGCCATTGTCATTGAAAGCAAGTCTAATAAGCAATAGAGCTGTTCTATGTGTACTACTTCTATGCTTCCTGTTCTTTAGTTTAGTTTTTGTTTACTATCGGTTTTGTACACCAACATCAAACAGCTGAAAGTAAAATATTTTTTGGTTCTGGAAAATATATTTCACAGCGGTTTAGATGGTAAAATGAATGTCTACACTATACTTGTTTGTTTTGTCACATAAACTGAAATTAGGCAAACTATTAGAATTTTAACAACCAGTAAATGGTGGAGCGATTTCTGCATAGTGCGCCTTTAAAGGAATGTTCTCCTGTCTTTAACATGCTAATATGTTTCTCGGAAGGTTTTTGCTAAGACAGAATGTTCTCCTAACTAACGGAAAACTGCACACTCAAACATAAGGGAAACATTACCAGGTAACATTACAAAAACGTTCTCTCTCCCTAGAATTGTTAGCGGGGAAGGAAGGAGAAATGGTGCTGAGGTGTTTAGGCAAATGTGGTTTTCCGTCTAAGTGACCTCCCTCTTATGCAATACATCTCAGGAGATCCTGACAAGAGACTGTGTGTGTGTGTGTGTGTGTGTGTGCGTGTGTGCGTGCGTGCGTGCGTGAGCTGTGTATGATGTATTGTAGTAGTGATGCAAGGAGACATTATCCTGTCACTATTATTTAGCAGTCATTTTCCACACACACAAATATATATCTTATTAAGCACACATTTTTCCCTATATTGCATTACTAATGGCAACAGATTGACTTCACTCAACCTTGGCATGCCTTTCACCCTGGCTATCAACTGTGACATTCCATTGTAGGGTGTGTGTATGTGTGTTCTCAGCACGGCTCAAGCAATTTCTCCAACCGTTACCCTATTCAATTGAATAGGAGACACGTATGCAGAGCCGCATTGCTTGTGAATTTTGGGGAGGTGCGCGGTCGGGCTGTGCGTCCCCCACAGATGGTGGTCTCAGAATTATGGCTTGTGGCTATGTCACAATGCCGAACTCCGAATTACGCTTTAGAGGTAAGGCAGGGAGGTAGTGGCCCACCCTCTGACAGTTTCTTTCCAAAACACTTGAGCTTGCCGTCTCTGACCAACTCTCTCGTTATCTCTCTCCGGACGATCTTCTTGATCCTAACCAGTCAGGCTTCAAGACGGGTCAATCAACTGAGACTGCTCTCCTCTGTGTCACGGAGGCTCTCCTCACTGCCAAAGCTGACTCTCTCTCTTCTGTTCTCATCCTCCTATATCTATCTGCTGTCTTCGAAACAGCGAACCATCAGATCCTCCTCTCCACCCTCTCAGGGCTAGACATTGAGCTTGAGGTGGTGGGCCGACATCCAAGCTGAGATATCTGCCAGGCCCGCAGATATGCGTGTCGCCACCTGGGTGTGAGAAGGGGGAATGAGAAAAGTAGCTGAGTGTCATCTGCATAGCAATGATAGGAGAGACCATGAGAGGATATGACAGAGCTGAGTGACTTGGTGTATAGAGAAAATAGGAGAGGGCCTAAAACCGAGCCCTGGGAGACACCAATAGTGAGAGCAGGTGGTGCAGACACAGATCCTCTCCACACCACCTGGTAGGAGTGACCTGCCAGGTACGATGCAATACATGAGTGTGCAGAGCCTGAGACGCCCAGCCCTGAAAGGGTGGAGAGGAGGATTTGATGGTTTACGGTGTCTCAGGCAGAAGATACATCTTGGGGGATGAGAACAAAGGATAGATAGTCATTTAGGTTAGAGCAGAGAGCCTCCGTGACACAGCAGAGCAGTTTAAGTTGAGTGACCCATCTTGAGGACTGACCACGTAGGGTCAAGAAGATCATTCTGAGAGAGATACCAAGAGAGAACACTCATGTGTTTAAAAAAAAATAAGGCAAGGGTTACCAGTCTGTAGTTTTTGACATTAGAAGGGTTGAGGAGACAGGAAGGAGAAGAATTTAGCAGAAGGAAGAGAGGAAAGGACAGAAGAGGAGAGAGCAAAGATTATGACGGCACAAGACCATCTGGGTAGGGGCTGAGTAGGTAGGGTTGGAGGAGAGAGGGAGAAAATATCAACAAAATGATCAGAGACCTAGAGGGGGATTGCAGTGAGAATAGTAGGTGAACAGCCTCTAGTAAAGATGAAATCAAGCGTATTGCCTGCCTTGTGAGTGGGAAAAGAGGCAAGGAGGGGAAAGAAAAAGGTGGAAAGAAATTAGTCAAAGTCAGGCGTTGGGAGGTTGAAGTCGCCCAGTACGATAAGTGGTGAGCCATCGTTGAGAAATTAGCTCATCAAGATGCCAAGCTCATTGAGTAGATTTGGAGATTGAGGCACCTGGTGGGCAATAGATGACAATAATGTTAAGCTTGAGTGGACAAGTGACAGTGAGAGCATGGAATTCAAATTAGGAGATTAGGAGGGAGAAAAGAGAATCTCTATTTAGGATGAATGAGTAGCCCTGTCCCACCACCGCGATGACCAGATGCTCTCAGACTATGAGAGAACACATAATCAGATGACGAGAGAGCAGCCGGAGTAGCAAATGTTCTTTGGGGTATTCCATGTCTCCGGCAGGTCCAAAAAGTCTAAGGACTTTAGGGCGAAAAAGAGATGACCGCCGATTGGCAGCTCCAAAGGCTGCCGGAGACTAGGAATTCCTCATGGATTGTGCGCGCAATGTACATTAGATTAGTAGGGTTGCAGCCACGGGGTGGGGAACGTCTGTAAAACCTACTGGGATAGAATTCACACACATACTTGACAAAACTAAAAATAACTAGATAAGATGTGTGAGAGCGGTGTGAAGCCTTCCTCCCAGTCTTCGTTTTGAGCGACAACACCGCCGCTTGACAAGACCTTCTCTTCCAGCTGCCGCAGAAAAACTAGAAAAAACGGAAGTATTAAAGCTAATTGCTGATTGCCTAGCAGAGGTTAACCTGATGAGGACAGAGGGCGCTGTTTTCACTTTGGGGGAAAAACGTGCCCAATTTAAACGGCCTCGTACTCAATTCTTGCTCGTACAATATGCATATTATTATTACTATTGGATAGAAAACACTCTCTAGTTTCTAAAACCGTTTGAAATTTGTCTGTGAGTAAAACAGAACTCTTTGGCAGCACACTTTCTGACCAGGAATTGGAAAGTCTGAAAATGATGCTCCGTTCAAGGGCCTGCCTATAAATGGGCATGATACGTATGAGTATACATGCACGTCATACACCTTCCCCTAGATGTTAAGAGGAAGTGAGAGAAGAAATGAAGTGTTTATCTTGGTCTGAGTTGGAATTAATCCTCTTGGCACGACGAGTCATCCATTTCCCGTTTTCTGGAAAGTGCAAAGATGGACCTGGAATTGCCTTCTGAAAAGCTGTCGTTATAGGCGACTACTATCTACGCCTTTGATTTTATTTGATACATGTCACAATATCATCGTAAACTATGTTTTTTAAATATAGTTTTATTAGTTTATTGAATTTTTTTCGGGACGTTAGGCGTGTTGCGTTGTCTGTGTGTGTTGACGATGGAAAGCTTCGCGCCACTTGGCCAGTGTGCTTGCTAATTCAAGAGGGAAAAGCGATGGTCTAAATCCAAACAACGACTGTTCTGGACAAAGGATCCCTTGTCCAACATTCTGATGGAAGATCACCAAAAGTAGGACCCATTTTGTGATGCTATTTCATATATCTGTCGAACTGTGTACTAGTAGTTTTGCGCCCAGGTTTTGGCCACTCTCTCGCTATAACATAAGCCTTAAGTCGTAATGAAGATATTTTTAGAATTCTAACACTGCGATTGCATTAAGAACTAGTGTATCTATCATTTCCTATACAACATGTATTTTTTTGTAATGTTTATGAATAGCTATTTGGTCAGAATAGGTGAGAGTCTAATAGAAATATCCGCACATTCTGGGAAAAAGAAGCTACGTTAGCATAATGGATAACCACTAATTTCAGCTCTAAATATGCACATTTTCGAACAAAACATAAGTGTATGTATAACCTGATGTTATAGGACTGTCATCTGAGGAAGGTTTATGAAGGTTAGTGAAAATTAATATCTTTTGCTGGTTTAGTCGCTAACGTGCCTATTGCTATCGCTAACGTGCCTTGATGAATGAATGCGGTTGTGTGGTAGGCTATTGTAGTAAGCTAATATAATGCTATATTGTGTTTTCGCTGTAAAACACTTAAAAAATCTGAAATATTGGCTGGATTCACAAGATGCTTGTCTTTCATTTGCTGTACACGATGCATTTTTCAGAAATGTTTTATGATGAGTATTTAGGTATTCCACGTTGGTCTCTATAATTACTCTGGCTGCTTCGGTGCTATTTTTGACGGTAGCTGTGATGGTAGCTGCAATGTAAAACTGATTTATACCTCAAATATGCACATTTCTCGAACAAAACATAGATTTATTGTATAACATGTTATAAGACTGTCATCTGATGAAGTTGTTTCTTGGTTAGTTTGGTTGGTTCTTGGTTAGTTAGGTTGGCTTTGTGCATGCTACCTGTGCTGTGAAAAATGTCTGTCCTTCTTTGTATTTGGTGGTGAGCTAACATAAATATACGTGCTATTTTCGCTGTAAAACATTTAAAAAATCGGACATGTTGGCTGGATTCACAAGATGTGTACCTTTCATTTGCTGTATTGGACTTGTTAATGTGTGAAAGTTAAATATTTCAAAAATATATATTTTGAATTTCGAGCTCTGCCTTTTCAGTGGAATGTGGGAGGAGTTCCGCTGGCGGAACGCTAGAGCGGTAAAGGTTAAGAAAAATACCCCCTCCAACAGACACAACCACCAATTATCAGAAAGCTATCACAAATTGACCTGAAACCAGTTCTATTCAATGTTCCAACACTTCACAGTCACAAGTACTTAGCATTCAGCCGTTCAACGCAATTATTAAATAGGGTACTAGGTAGAGAGACAGCACTTAACTAGAATTGCCCTAGCCAGACTATACCAACCACAACAACAAATATACTGAGGCTACTCTTGCAGAGATGAGTTGTTTTCCCAGACGATAGATGAGCTCTGTCTTTCTTTCGCTCTCCCTTCCTCTCTCTTTATATCTATCTATATCTATTGAGAGCTTGAGATGTTTAACCGTGTGATTCATATTGGGAGACTGCCCACTGTGAATAAAACCTCATCAATCAACTTTGCCTGTGGCACACACAAACACACACACACAAACACACACACACACACACACACACACACACACACACACACACACACACACACACACACACACACACACACACACACACACACACACACACACACACACACACACACACACACACACACACACACACACACACACACACACACACACACATTAAGACGCATATCACTGACAAGCTATATTTAGACCTGCTGCTGGCTTTCACTGTAAATCCTCTACACCTCTCTCCCTTCCCTCTCTTTCTCCACCTCCTTATACCTTGCTCTTTCCCTACGGAAGTAGTATCTGCAGTGTTACAGAAGTGTAAGCTCTGTAGTCATGTGTTAGGACTGCCTGTCCTACATAGAGATGTATTAGAGCTGAGAAACCAGTCTGGTTTCATAGACTAGGCATAACATAGTAGATTTAACACAGTAAATGTACAGTATATCTGGGACACTCAAATTAGTATATGTTTTCGCAGCCGGCCGCGACCGGGAGGTCCGTGGGGCGATGCACAATTGGCATAGCGTCGTCCGGGGTAGGGAGGGTTTGGCCGGTAGGGATATCCTTGTCTCATCGCGCTCCAGCGACTCCTGTGGCGGGCCGGGCGCAGTGCGCACTAACCAAGGGGGCCAGGTACACGGTGTTTCCTCCGACACATTGGTGCGGCTGGCTTCCGGGTTGGAGGCGCGCTGTGTTAAGAAGCAGTACGGCTGGTTGGGTTGTCCTTCGGAGGACGCATGGCTTTCGACCTTCGTCTCTCCCGAGCCCGTACGGGAGTTGTAGCGATGAGACAAGGTAGTAATTACTAGCGATTGGATACCACGAAAATTGGGGAGAAAATGGGATAAAAAAAAATTAAAAATAAAAAAAATAGTATATGTTTCATTTGGTATGGTTACATAAGACAGAAGGTAACTCAAGGCGTAAGGGTGGTTTGTTGGACCTATAGCACAAACATCTAGCAACCCAAAGGTTGCGTGTTCAAATCTAATTATGGACAACTTTAGGGGAGCAGGTAGCTGCCTAGTGGTGGCTATTCAGCAGCCATGGCTAGGGTTATTTTATGATCTTCTTGGCCTTCCTGTCAACACATGGTGTTGTCCTGAGGGTAGGCGGTGTGCACCCAATGGTGTGTTTTGCTGAATGTACCACCCTCTGTAGAGCCTTGCGGTCAGCGGCTTTGGGGTTGTCGTAACAAGCTGTGATGCAGCCTGACAGTATGCTCTTGATGGTGCTCTTGTAGCACACTGTGAGGGCCTCCTGAGGTTGAGGAATTGCTGTCATGCCTTCTTTCAGCTCCACGAAAATGTGTAACCCAGGAACTTTTTGACCATCTCTAGGGTCGTGACGAGGATGGGGACGTGCCCAGCCTGGTTCCTCCTGAAGTCCACAATCAGCTCCTTTGTTTTGCTGATGTTGAGAGAGGTTGTTTACCCTAAACTCTAGCCTAGTTAACGTTAGCCACCTAACTAACGTTAGCCACAATAAATTGCAATTAGTAACAAATCATATGAATTGTAATTTGTAAAATAGTTGATAGACACCCACAAATTAATACATCAAAACAAATTGTATTTGTCACATGCGCCAAATACAACAGGTGTAGACCTTACACTGAAATGCTTACTTAAAAGCCCTTAACCAGCCGTGCAGTTTTTAAAAAATACAAAAAAAGTAAGAGATAAGAATAACAATAATTAAAGAACAGCAGTAAATAACAATAGCGGGTTTTATACAGGGGGTACTAGAACAGAGTCAATGTGCGGGGGCACCGGTGTCGAGGTAATTAAGGTAATATGTACAAGCATAGATAATAAGAGAGAGTAGCAGCAGCATAGATGAGGGGGGGGGGGGCAATGCAAATAGTCTCGGCTTGGGGGTAGAAGAGGTTTAGAAGCCTCTTGGACCTCGACTTGGTGCTCCGGTACCGCTTGCCGTGCGGTAGCAGAGAGAACAGTCTATGACTAGGGTGGCTGGAGTCTTTGACAATTCTTAGTGCCTTCCTCTGACACCGCCTGGTATAGAGGTCCTGGATGGCAGGAAGCTTGGCCCCGGTGATGTACTGGTCCGTACGCACTACCATACCCATACCAGGCAGTGATGCAACCCGTCAAGATGCTCTCGATGGTGCAGCTGTAAAACTTTTTAAGGACCCATGCCAAATCTTTCCAGTCTCCTGAGTTGGAATAGGTTTTGTCGTGCCTTCTTCACGACTGTCTTGGTGTGCTTGGACCATGTTAGTTTGTTGGTGATGTGGACAGCAAGGCACCTGAAGCTCTCAATCTGCTCCGCTACAGCCCAGTCGATGAGAATGGGGGCATGTTCGGTCCTCCTTTTCCTGTAGTTCAAATAATGTCCTTTGTCTTGATCACGTTGAGGGAGAGGTGAGGTTGCTGTCCTTGCATCACACGGTCAGGTCTCTGACCTCCCCCTATAGGCTGTCTCATCGTAGTCGGTGATCAGGCCTACCACTGTTGTTTCATCAGCAAACGTATTGATGGTGTTGGAGTCGTGCCTGGCCATGCAGTCATGAGTGAACAGGGAGTACAGGAGGGGACTGAGTACGCACCCCTGAGGGGCCCCCGTGTTGAGGATCAGCATGGCGGATGTGTTGTTACCAACCCTTACCACCTGGAGGCGGCCCATCAGGAAGTCCAGGATCCAGTTTCAGAGGGAGGTGTTTAGTCCCAGGGTCCTTAGCTTAGTGATGATCTTTGAGAGGACTATGGTGTTGAACGCTGAGCTGTAGTCAATGAATAGCATTCTTACATATGTGTTCCTTTTGTCCAGGTGTGAAAGGGCAGTGTGCAGTGCAATAGAGATTGCATCATCTGTTGATCTGTTGGTGCGGTATGCAAAGTGGAGTGGGTCTAGGGTTTCTGGGATAATGGTGTTGATGTGAGATGACTAGCCTTTCAAAGCATTTCATGGCTACAGACATGAGTGCTACGGGTCGGTAGTCATTTAGGCAGGTTACCTTAGTGTTCTTGGGCACAGGGACTGTGGTGGTCTGCTTGGAAGATGTTTTTTTTTTTTTTTTTTTTTTGTGGGGGGGTGGATCAGCTTAATATTGCGGAAAGAATGTTGCTTCCAATGTAATTGTCTGCATCATTTCCAATCCCCCATATTTTTTGGGGTAAATATATATATCCATTCACGTATGCATACATATACACATATATACATACACATACCTACATAGACATACATACTTTTTTTAAAGAGTATACCTTTATTATTATTCCCCGCAAACCCTACCACCGATCCCCCAATTGGAGTAAACTGATAAACATTTCTGTTTTTACCTTCAATTTATACATCTTATACACATTTTACAGACACAGTCTACTTTATAATAGTTCTGTCTTGTTTGTTCTTAGTCCTTCCTCTATTTCTGTTGTCCATCCAGTTTGATTTCCACTTGTAACTGTACTATTTCACAATAGCCCTGCACCTATACACATTTCACAGATCCCTGCTTGGAAGATGTTGAGTGGCTGCTGCCAACATACTGACTCAACTCCAGCTCACTTTAATAATGGAAATTGATGGGAATTGATCAAAAATGTATCACTAGCCACTTTAAACAATGCCACTTAATATAATGTACATGTATATACTGTACTCTATATCATCTACTGCATCTTGCCATCTTTATGTAATACATGTATCACTAGCCACTTTAAACTATGCCACTTTTATGTTTACATACCCTACATTACTCTTCTCATATGTATATACTGTACTCGATACCATCTACTGCATCTTGCCTATGCCGTTCTGTACCATCAGTTATTCATATATCTTTATGCACATATTCTTTATCCCTTTACACTTGAGTGTATAAGGTAGTAGTTGTGGAATTGTTAGGTTAGATTAATCGTTGGTTATTACTGCAATGTCAGAACTAGAAGCACAAGCATTTCGCTACACTCGCATTAACATCTGCTAACCATGTGTATGTGACAAATAACATTTGATTTGATTTGGTATTAAAGACTCAGACAGGGAGAGGTTGAAAATGTCAGTGAAGACACTTGCCAGTTGGTCAGTGCATGCTCAGAGTACACGTCCAAGTAATCCGTCTGGCCCTGCAGGCTTGTGAATGTTGAACCTGTTTGGGATAGGGGGCGGTATTTTCACGTCCGGATGAAAAGTGTGCCCAAAGTAAACTGCCTGCTACTCAGGCCCAGAAGCTAGGATATGCATTTAATTGGTAGATTTGGATAAGAAACACTAGGAAACATTTGGATAGGAAACACTCTAAAGTTTAACAGTTAAAATTATGTCTGTGGGTAAAACAGAACGTATTTGGCAGGCGAAACCCCGAGGACAAATCATCCAGGATTTTTTATTTTTTTAGTTGACTGTGTTTTCATTTGCCGCCTCTGGATGAACGTTTTCCTGATTGCTTATGGCGGTATACAGTTCATTGAGTGCGGTTTTAGTGCCAGCCTCGGTCTGTGGTGGTATGTAGACAGTTATGAAAAATACAGATGAAAACTTTCTAGATAGATAGTGTGGTCTACAGCTTATCATGAGATACTCTACCTCAGGCAAGCAAAACCTTGAGACTTTCTTAGATATCGTGCACCAGCTATTGTTTACAAATATGCATAGGCCCCCGCACCATGTCTCACCAGAGGCTGCTGTTCTGTCCTGCCAATAGAGTGTATAACCCGCCAGTTGTATGTTCTTAATGTCGTTGTTCATCCACGACTCGGTGAAACATACAATATTACAGTTTTTAATGTCCTGTTGGTAGGATATACGTGCTTTCAGTTCGTCCCATTTATTTTCCAGCGATTGAACGTTAGCTAGCAGGATGGAAGGCAAGGGCAGATAAGCCACTCGTCGCCTGATCCTCAAAAGGCACCCTGATCTCCTTCCATGAAACCTCAGTTTCCTTTTCCAGCGAATCACGGGGATCTGGGCCTGGTCAGGTGTCTGTAGCAGTATATCCCTCTCATCCGACTCATTGAACAAGAACTCATCGTTCAATTTGAGGAGAGTAATCCTCTAATGATAGTTCTGATGTCCAGAAGCTCGTTTCGGTCATAAGACAAGAGAACAGCAACATTATGTACAGAACCAGCTATGAACAATGTGAAAAAACTAACAAAATAGCATGGTTGGGTAAAAGGTGAAAAAAAATGCCAGCCCTCCCCTCCCGCGCCATTATATCATACGACATGTAACATATACTAATTGGAGTGTTGCGGATTTACATTTACTATGTTACGTCTACCCCTGAGTCCAGGTTGGAGAAACTGTATCCTAGCAGCTTCTGTTATACAGTACATGTACAATGCTGTAGAACAGGGAATTGATTTTCTGTTCTGGTTCAAAGGTTCATAATGAGATGTTGACAGGGGATGGAAATGGAAATCAAATGCAATCTGGCTTTACCCTACTGCATTTACCCTTCAGCTCCAATAAGGTGAAACACACCCAACCTCAGTGTTTGTGTGCTGGTCTGTTTGTGTGTGTGTGTCATCATCAGAGAGCCATTTTCTCTAAGGGTCAATTGATTTGATCATCATGTGATCAATCATGGAAGGCTTACAACTTACAGCCTTGCACCTCTATGGTCGTCAGCCGCACACACCCCAGACACACACACACACACACACACACACACACACACACACACACACACACACACACACACACACACACACACACAATATTGTATAACTAACCTTGTGGGAACAAACAATTCAGTCCCATTCAAAATCCTATTTTCCCTAACCCCAAAACCTAACCTCAACCGTAAACCTAAACTTAGCTTCTAACCCTAAAGCGAATCCTATCTCCTAACCTATCCCTAAGACTAATTCTAACACTAAAACTAATTTTAACCTTAACCCTAAACCCCCTTGAAAAAGCATTTGACCTTGTGGAGACTAACGAAATGTCCCCAGTTGGTCAAATTTGTGTTTGTTTATTATTCTCCTTGGGGCTTAAAATGGCGCCGGAGAAGAAGGCTGACGTTTTACGTGTCCCCAACCGATTGAATTTTTTTGTTTGTTTATTTGCGTTGTTTGTAACTTAACTTATTTTGTACTTAATGTTGCCACCACCTTTACTCCTTTACACGACCATTACTCCACACACAGAGACGCATACAAAGCTCTCCCTCGCCCTCCATTTTGGCAAATCTAACCATAATTCTATCCTCCTGATTCCTGTTTACAAGCAAAAATTAAAGCAGGAAGCACCGGTGACTAGATCCATAAAAAGTGGTCATATGAAGCAGATGCTAAGCAGGAAGCTTATAAGAAATCCCGCTATGCCCTCCGACGAACCATCAAACAGGCAAAGCTTCAATACAGGACTAAGATTGAATTGTACTACACTGGCTCCGACGCTCGTCGGATGTGGCAGGGCTTGCAAACTATTACAGACTACAAAGAGAAGCACAACCGAGAGCTTCCCAGTGACACGAGCCTGTGTGGTCACGCTCTCCGATGTGAGTAAGACTTTTAAACAGGTCAACATTCACAAAGCCGCAGGGCCAGATGGATTACCAGGACGTGTACTGCGAGCATGCGCTGACCAACTGGCAAGTGTCTTCACTGACATTTTCAACTTTGCCCTAAAAAGTGTCATAGACTCCAGCCACCCTAGCCATAGACTGTTCTCTCTGCTATCACACGGCAAGCGGTACCGGAGTGCCAAGTCTAGGTCAAACAGGCTTCTAAACAGCTTCTACCCCCAAGCCATAAGACTCCTGAACATCTAATCAAATATCTACCCAGACTACTTGCATTGCCCCCCCCTTTTACACGGCTGCTACTTTCTGTTGTTATCATCCATGCATAGTCACTTTAATAACTCTACCTGCATGTACATATTACCTAAACTAACCGGTGCCTCCACACATTGACTCTGTACCGGTACCCCCCTGTATATAGTCTCACAATTGTTATTTTACTGCTGCTCTTTAATTACTTGTTACTTTATTTTTTATTCTAATCCGTATTTTGGTTAGGGGCTCGTAGGTAAGCATTTCACTGTAAGGTCTACATTCTGAACTTGAGCACCTTGCACAGCAATAAGTTGTCACCAACACTCCCACTAATTGGGCAACATTTTTTGTTGTCTGAGTGAGGGAATTGCTGTCAACTCATATCAACGTAACATCAACATTAATTGTTAATCTTTTGCAACTGGGGACTCCATCCACATTCAGCTACCGTGTAGGTTGGTCCACAGTGAAGAGCATTATGCCCACGGTGGCGAAAGCCCTCTGGGTTGGTCTGGTTCAGGAGTACATGCCTGTCCCCAAGGAGGAAGACTGGAGCTCCATTTTTAGAAAGTTCAAATGGAAGTGGAACTTTCACTGCTTTGGAGCAATCAATGGAAAATAATGTGGATATCCAGGTACCACCGTGCTCTGGGTCCAGTTTTACAACTAGAAGGGGACCTATTCCATTGTCCTCTTGGCAGTGGTCGATGCAAACTACTGCTTCAGAGTCATTGACGTCGGTGCCTATGGCAGGGCAAGTGATGGAGGGACTCTCAGGGATACTGCCTTCGGCTCTCCGAGATGGCACTCTGGTGATTCCACCATCAGCTACACTCCCAGGCGCAGACAACTTGGGACCAGTCCCTTATGTATTTTTAGGAGAGGAGGCCTTCCCCCTGAAGCCCAACCTCATGAGGCCCTATGCAGGACCCCAGGAGCCAAGGAGTCCTCTAACTACCGGCTGTCATCTTCCTCCTCTACAGTGCCACCTAAAAGGCTCTTTTAACAGCTACCCAAAGCTATCACAAAATTAACACAAATATTCCATTGAAGTAATATCTGTGTTTGTGTCATTTAGTCATAATTTGCTTTTATACTGCACTTAATACCAACACATAAATGTGTATAGTTTGTCCCTGCTACACCTACAATACACTATACCATACACTATGTGTGGGCATAGACTTATTAACATAGCAATAATTACTCACCACATAACAAACTTCAGAACGACGTGTTTTTGAGTGACTTACAATAACACTGCAATGAAAGGAAATAGAGATTAGACTGTAGGGCAGTGCTTCCCAACCCTCTCCTTGGGTTCACCAGATGTTTCATATAATTGTTGTAGCCCTGAACTGGCACACGTGATTCAATTAGTCAAGGGCTTGGTGATCGCTGAATAATTGAATCAGGTGTGCCAGTTTAGGGCTGCAGCAAATATGTGAAACGCCTGGTGATCCCCGAGAATGTTTGGAAGCACTGCTGTAGGCTATATTTTCTGTCATTGAAGTGTTATTACAAAAGACAAAGGTGTATAAGAGAGACAGTGTATGAATTCCTACATGTACATAATATATGCACTATATCATTTCCAAATAAGCATCACACATCATTTATTCATTCCCTGTTATGACTGCACCCCAATTATGTTGTAGCCACATGTATACAGTGTTTCAATTCAAGAATAAACATAGTGATGATAGCAATGCAAATACCTGAGTGCTGACCTTATTAATAACCTTCTAAACTAAAAACTAAAGAACATTGATGCTTACATGCTGACCACACCACACCGCTCGCTCTGAAAAATAAATCTACACGTACATGTTATTCAATAATTTAATCTAAACTGCTCGTGAGTGTCTGCGTAGCCAGGCGCTAAAATAGAACTTGGTTCTATTATTGATGCTTGACACGCTGCAAGTCCCGCCTCTCCCATCTCCTCATTTGTTTTTAGGAGCATATACCCACGTGGTTGATTGAACGATGAACTGAGGTCCACACTCCAGTCTAGTTGGTGTTGGTAATGCACCTTAATAAAGTGAAGAAGAAGACTACTACTGAAGGAGAGATCATTAGAAACTAGCAACAGCAAGCTAGCTTCAGTGCCTTGCAAAAGTATTCATACCCCTTGGCATTTTTCCTATTTTATTGCATTACAACCTGTAATTTAAATGGATTTTTATTTGGATTTCATGTAATGGACATACACAAAATAGGCCAAATTGGTGAAGTGAAATGAAAAATATTACTTCGAAAGACATTTTTTTTAAACCCCGGAAAAGTGGTGCATACATATTTATTCACCCCCTTTGCTATGAAGCCCCTAAATAAGATCTAGTGCAACAAATTACCATCAGAAGTCACATAGCTGCAATCCCGTTAACGGGATCGATATGACAACAGCCAGTGAAAGTGCAGGGCGCCAAATTCAAACAACAGAAATCTCCTAATTAAAATTCCTCAAACATACATGTATCTTATACCATTTTAAAGGTAATCTTGTTGTTAATCACACCAAAGTGTCCGATTTCATATAGGCTTTGCAGCGAAAGCACCACAAACGATTATGTTAGGTCACCGCAAAATCGCAGAAAAACACAGCCATTTTTCCAGCCAAAGACAGGAGTCACAAAAAGCAAAAATAGAGATTAACCTGTTGAGGATGGGGGCGCTGTTGAGACTATTTATGCTAATTGGGTAATTTTTGAAACGGCTTCCCACAAAATCCTTGATCGTACAATATGCATATTATTATTATTATTGGATAGAAAACAGTCTATAGTTTCTATAGGAGTTGAAATTTTGTCTCTAAGTGGAACAGAGCCCATTCTACAGCAATTTCCCTGACATGGAGTCAGATTTCAGAAATGTTGGCCACTGTTCTGAAGTCAGTTAAAAGGGCACTGTTATTGCTATGACTATACGGACACTTCTTACGTCTTCCCCTGGATGCCTTTACGTGATGACGATTCCAATGGGGTCGATTGCGCGTTCACAGGCCCTATAAATTAAAAAACCCTGTAGCTAGCAAGTCTTTTCTTGGTGCGTCACGCGCGTGGAGGACACCGACCCTCTCCTGTTCCAAGCGTTAGTTTAGCCTGTTATATTTCTCCGGTCATCTTTTCACTCGTTATAGGAGTTAAAAACATCATAAGGTAGTTAATTTAAAGCGTTTTATAGCAATTTATATCCGTTTAGTGCGATTTTGGGACATTTATTTTTGAAACGATGTGAATAGCTGGGCACGCTTTTCAGTTCATCCCGAACGCAGTTGGCATTTCCACATGGCAAGAGGACAGCTTTCCACCAAAAGACGATTACTCCCAAGAAAGGATCCTTTGCCCAAGATACTGATGGAAGAACAGCTCAAAGTAGGACATTTTTATTATGATAAATCGTGTTTCTGTCGAAACATTTTAGTGGCTTAGGACGCCATGTTTTTTGACGTAGCTTCGCTTGGCGCAAACTGTATTGAAAAGTAAGGATAAATTAAAAAATGTTATTCCGCAATTGTATTAAGAATTAAATTGTCTATCAATCCCTGTCCACCCTATATTTTTTAGTCACGTTTATGAGTATTTATGTATAAGAGTAGATCACTGTCTAAGTGGCGCAAGGACATTTTCTGACCAGCTGAGCTACATTTCACATTGTCTAACCATGATTTTGGTGGCTAAATATAAACATTTTCGATCAAACTCTATATGGATTGTGTAATATGATGTTACAGGAGTGTCATCGGAAGAATTCTGAGAAGGTTAGTGAAAAAATTAATATCTTTTGGCGATGTTGACTTTTATCGCTCACTTTGGCTAGAATCAATGCTGGGCTGCTATGTGCTATGCTAATATAACGATTTATTGTGTTTTCGCTGTAAGACACTTAGAAAATCTGAAATATTGTCTGTATTCACAGGATCTGTGTCTTTCGATTCGTGTATGCTGTGTATTTTTACGAAATGTTTGATGATTAGTAAGTAGGTAAACACGTTGCTCTAAGTAGTTTTTCTATTCCATTTGTGACGGTGGGTGCAATTGTAACCTATGCCATCTACCTGAAATATGCACTTTTTTCTAACAAAACCTATCCCATACCATAAATATGTTATCAGACTGTCATCTAATGAGTTTTTTTGTTGGTTAGGGGCTATAAATATCTTAGTTTAGCCGAATTGGTGATGGCTACTGGTGTTGGTGGACAAATAAAAGATGGTTGATTATGCTAATGTGTTTTTAGGTAATAGATGTACATCTTTACATATTGTGTCTTCCCTGTAAAACATTTTAAAAATCGGACATGTTGACTGGATTCACAAGATCTGTGTCTTTCATTAGCTGTATTGGACTTTAATGTGTGAAAGTTAAATATTTTAAAAAAATATTTTTTTTGAATTTCGCGGCACTGGTTTTTCAGTGGGGGGGGGGGGGGGTGCCGCTAGCGCCACGCTGATCCTAGACAGGTTAAATGAATCACTAACCTTTGATGATCTTCATCAGATGACACTCATAGGACTTCATGTTACACAATACATATATGTTTTGTTCGATTAAGTTCATATTTATATCCAAAAACCTCAGTTTACATTGGCGCCATGTTCAGAAATGCCTCCAAAATATCCCGAGAAATTGCAGAGAGCCACGTCAAATTACATAAATACTCATCATAAACTTTGATGAAAGATACATGTTTTGCATAGAATTAAAGATACACTTGTTCTTTATGCAACCGCTGTGTCAGATTTCAAAAGCTTTACGGCAGAAGCACAATATTCAATAATCTGAGAACAGCGTTCAGCCACTAAAGGAAGCCATACAGTTACTCGCCAAATTGTGTAGTCAACAAAACTCATAAAAAGCATTAGAAATCTTCACTTACCTTTGCTATTCTTCGTCAGAATGCTCTCCCAGAACTCCCACTTCCACAAGAAATGTTTGTTTTGTTCGGTAATGTCCATCATTTATGTCCAAATAGCTATTTTTGTTAGCGTGTTTGGTAATCAAATCCAAAGTCAGGAAGCGCGTTCTCTTAACCTGTCTAGGATCAGCGTGGCGCTAGCGGCACACCCCTCCCCCCCCCACTGAAAAAAACAGTGCCGCGAAATTCAAAAAAAATATTTTTTTTAAATATTTAACTTTCACACATTAAAGTCCAATACAGCTAATGAAAGACACAGATCTTGTGAATCCAGTCAACTTGTCCGATTTTTAAAATGTTTTACAGGGAAGACACAATATGTAAAGATGTACATCTATTACCTAAAAACACATTAGCATAATCCACCATCTTTTATTTGTCCACCAACACCAGTAGCCATCACCAATTCGGCTAAACTAAGATATTTATAGCCCCTAACCAACAAAAAAACTCATTAGATGACAGTCTGATAACATATTTATGGTATGGGATAGGTTTTGTTAGAAAAAAGTGCATATTTCAGGTAGATGGCATAGGTTACAATTGCACCCACCGTCACAAATGGAATAGAAAAACTACTTAGAGCAACGTGTTTACCTACTTACTAATCATCAAACATTTCGTAAAAATACACAGCATACACGAATCGAAAGACACAGATCCTGTGAATACAGACAATATTTCAGATTTTCTAAGTGTCTTACAGCGAAAACACAATAAATCGTTATATTAGCGTAGCACATAGCACATAGCAGCCCAGCATTGATTCTAGCCAAAGTGAGCGATAAAAGTCAACATCGCCAAAAGATATTAATTTTTTCACTAACCTTCTCAGAATTCTTCCGATGACACTCCTGTAACATCATATTACACATTCCATATAGAGTTTGATCGCAAATGTTTATATTTAGCCACCAAAATCATGGTTAGACAATGTGAAATGTAGACAAGCTGGTCAGAAAAAGTCCTTGCGCCACTTAGACAGTGATCTACTCTTATACATAAATACTCATAAACGTGACTAAAAAATATAGGGTGGACAGGGATTGATAGACAATTTAATTCTTAATACAATTGCGGAATAACATTTTTTAATTTATCCTTACTTTTCAATACAGTTTGCGCCTAGCGAAGCTACGTCATAAAACATGGCGTCCTAAGCCACTAAAATGTTTCGACAGAAACACGATTTATCATAATAAAAATGTCCTACCTTGAGCTGTTCTTCCATCAGTATCTTGGGCAAAGGATCCTTTCTTGAGAGCAATCGTCTTTTGGTGGAAAGCTGTCCTCTTGCCATGTGGAAATGCCTACTGCGTTCGGGATGAACTGAAAAGCGTGCCCAACTATTCACGTCGTTGCAAAAATAAATGTCCCAAAATCGCACTAAACGGATATAAATTGCTATAAAACGCTTTAAATTAACTACCTTATGATGTTTTTAACTCCCATAACGAGTAGAAACATGACCCGAGTAATATTACCCCCTTCACTAATGCTTGGAACAGGAGCGGGCCGGTGTCCTCTAGGCGCATGACGCAGCTCCAAAAGAATGACTAGCTTCAGGGTTTTTTCATTTGTGGGGCCTGTGAACGCGCAATCGACCCCATTGGAATCGTCATCACGTAAAGGCATCCAGGGGAAGACGTAAGAAGTGTCCGTATAGTCATAGCAATATCAGTGCCGTTTTAACTGACTTCAGAACAGTGGCCAACATTTCTGAAATCTGAATCCATGTCAGGGAAATTGCTGTAGAATGGGCTCTGTTCCACTTAGAGACAAAATTTCAACTCCTATAGAAACTATAGACTGTTTTCTATCCAATAATAATAATAATATGCATATTGTACAATCAAGGATTTTGTGGGAAGCCGTTTCAAAAATTACCCAATTAGCATAAATAGTCTAAACAGCGCCCCCATCCCCAACAGGTTTTAAAGCAGACGAAATGTCAAAAAGTTCCGTAACAGTCAGTAGAAACATGTCAAACGATGTATTGAATCAATCTTAATAATGTTTTAACATAAACCTTGAATAATGTTACAACCGGAGATTTACATTGACTTCAGATGTGCGATGGAACAGAGCTCCCTCTCATGTGAACGCGCATGGTCAGAGCACGGTCAGGTCATGGTAGACCTGACTAATTCCTGTCTCCTTCGGTCCCACTTCACAGTAGAGGCATCAGACAAGGTTCTACAGACTGTTGACATCTAGTGGAAGCCGTAGGAAGTGCAAACTCATCCATATCCCACTGTGTATTCAATAGTGGCTGGGTTGAAATTCGACCAACCTCAGATTTCCCACTTCCTGTTTGGATTTTTTCTCAGGTTTTTGCCTGCCATATGAGTTCTGTTATACTCACAGACATCATTAAAACAGTTTTAGAAACTTCAGAGTGTTTTCTATCCAATACTATAATACTATTTATATATTAGCAGCTGGGACTGAGGAGCAGGCAGTTTACTATGGACACCTCTGGGCACCTTTCATCCAAGCTACTCAATACTGCCCCTGCAGCCATCAGAAGTTAAACAAGAGTTAAACAAGTTGCACACCTGTGTGCAATCTAAGTGTCACATGATCTCAGTATATATACACCTGCTACGAACAGCCCCAGAGTCTGCAACATCACTAAGCAAGGGGCACCACCAAGCAAGTGGCACCATGAAGACCAAGGAGCTCTCCAAACAGATCAGGGACAAAGTTGTGGAGAAGTAGAGATCAGGGTTGGGTTATAAAAATATATCCAAAACTTTTAACATCCCATCAGAGTACCATTAAATCCATTATTACAAAATGGAAAGAATATGGTACCACAACAAACCTGCCAAGAGAGGGCCGCCCACCAAAACTCACAGACCAGGCAAGGAGGGCATTAATCAGAGAGGCAACAAAGAGAACAAAGATAACCCTGAAGGAGCTGCAAAGCTCCACAGCGGAGATTGGAGTATCTCTCCATAGGACCACTTTAAGCCGTATAGTCCACAGAGTTGGGCTTTACGGAAGAGTGGCCTTAAAACTTCTTATGGCTGCAAGCCCGAAGCCGGGCACAATATGACAACAGCCACTTCAAGCGCAGGGCGCGAAATTCAAAATATATTTTTTAGAAATATTTAACTTTCACACATTAACAAGTCCAATACAGCATTTGAAAGATAAACATCTTGTGAATCCAGCCAACATGTCCGATTTTTTAAATGTTTTAGAGCGAAAACACCACGTATATTTATGTTAGCTCACCACCAAATACAAAAAAGGACAGACATTTTTCACAGCACAGGTAGCATGCACAAAGCCAACCTAACTAACCAATAACCAACCAAACTAACCAACAAACAACTTCATCAGATGACAGTCTTATAACATGTTATACAATAAATCTATGTTTTGTTCGAAAAATGTGCATATTTGAGCTATAAATCAGTTTTACATTGCAGCTACCATCACAGCTACCGTCAGAAATGGCACCGAAGCAGCCAGAGTAATTACAGACACCAACGTCAAATACCTAAATACTCATCATAAAACATTTCTGAAAAATACATGGTATACAGCAAATGAAAGACAGGCATCTTGTGATTCCAGCCAATATTTCCGATTTCTTAAGTGTTTTACAGCGAAAACACAATATAGCATTATATTAGCTTACCACAATAGCCAGAAACACAAGCCATTCCCCAGCAGCAAAAGTTTGCGATCGTAACAAACCAGCAAAAGATATATAATTTTTGACTAACCTTGATAAGCTTCATCAGATGACAGTCCTATAACATCAGGTTATACATACAGTTATGTTTTGTTCTAAAATGTGCATATTTAGAGCTGAAACTAGTGGTTATACATTGTGCTAACGTAGCATCTTTTTCCCACAACGTCCGGATATTTTTCTGGCACTCACATATTCTGACCAAATAACTATTCATAAACATAACTAAAAAATACATGTTGTATAGGAAATGATAGATACACTAGTTCTTAATGCAATCGCCGTGTTAGAATTCTAAAAATAACTTCATTACGATATGCAGTTTACGTTATGGCGAGAGGGTGCCCAAAACCTGGCCGCAAACTACTAGTTCACATGTACGACAGATATATGAAATAACATCATAAAATGCGTCCTACTTTTGCTGATCTTCCATCAGAATGTTGTACAAGGGGTCCTTTGTCGGGAACAATCGTTTTTAGATTTAGAATGTCCTCTTCTCCAGTCAATTAGCACGGAAAGCTAGCAAAGTGGCGCTAAGCTCTCCTTCGTGAACAAACGCAGACAACGCAACATGCCTAACGTCCCAAAAAAATTTCAATAATCTAATAAAACTATATTGAAAAAACATACTTTACGATGATATTGTCACATGTCACATATCAAATAAAATCAAAGGCGGAGATATTACTCATCCATAACGACAGCTTATCAGAAGGCAAATCCAGGTCCCTTCACGCGCTCTCCAGAAAACAGGAAACTGGTGACACGTCATACAAAGAGCTTTTGTTCGACCCCAGATCAAGTTATTCACTCCATTTCTTCTTTCACTGCCTGTCGACATCTAGTGGAAGACGTATGAAGTGCATGTATTCTAATAAATATCAAGGACCTTTATAGGCAGGCCCTAGAAGAGAGCATCGATTTCAGATTTTCCACTTCCTGTCAGGAAGTTTGCTGCAAAATGAGTTCTGTTTTACTCACAGATATAATTCAAAGCGGTTTTAGAAACTAGAGAGTGTTTTCTATCCAAGCGTAATAATAATATGCATATTGTACGAGCAAGAATTGAGTACGAGGCCGTTTGAAATGGGCACCTTTTATCCGGCTACTCAATACTGCCCCTGTAGCCCAAACAGGTTAAAAAAGTCATTGCTTAACTTTTTCTGGCTGCTAGCCCGAAGCCGCCCACAATATGACAACAGCCAGCTCAAAGTGCAGGGCGCGAAATTCAAAATATATTTTTTTGAAATATTTCACTTTCAAACATTAACAAGTCCAAGACACCAGATGAAAGGTACACATCTTGTGAATCAAGCCAAAATGTCCGATTTTTTTTATGTTTTACAGGGAAGACACAATATTTAAATCTATTAGCTAACCACGTTAGCAAAAGACACCACTTTTTTTACTCCATCAGTTTTTTACTCCATCAGTAGCTATCACAAATTCGACCAAATAAAGATATAAATAGCCACTATCCAAGAAACAACTTCATCAGATGACAGTCTGATAACATATTTATTGTATAGCATATGTTTTGTTAGAAAAATGTGCATATTTCAGGTATAAATCATAGTTTACATTGTAGCTACAGTCAGAAATTGCACAGAAAGCAGACAGAAAAATTACAGACACCAACGCCAAATAACTAAATACTCATCATAAAACATTTCTGAAAAATACATAGTGTACAGCAATTGAAAGACAGGCATCTTGTGATTCCAGACAACATTTCCGATTTATCAAGTGTTTTACAGCGAAAACACAATATAGCGTTATATTAGCTTAGCACAATAGAAACACTTGGGCGCCGGCGACTACGACAGATATATGAAATAACATCATAAATTGGGTCTTACTTTTGCTGATCTTTCATCAGAATATTGGACAAGGTGTCTTTTGTCCAGAACAGTCGTTGTTTGGATTCAAAACGGACACTTTCCCTCTTCATTTAGCAAGCGCGCTAGCCGGGTGGCACGACACTCTCCATGTCAACAAACGGAAGAGAACGGAACACAGCAAAACTCCCGAAAAAATTTCAATAATCTGATGAAACCATATTGAAAAAACGTACTTTACGATGATATGGTGACATGTATTAAATAAAATCAAAGCCGGAGATTGTAGTCGCCTATAACGGCAGCTAAACAAAAGGCAATTCCACTGTCCAGCTCGCGCACTTCAGAGTACCGAAAATGGTGGACACGTCATTCCAAGATGATGTGTTCCAACTCAGACCAAGATATTCAACTCATTTCTTCTCTCACAGCCTCTTGACACCCAGAGGAAGGTGTATGACGTGCATGTATACTAATAAGTCTTGTGCCCATTTATAGGCAGGAAGAAGAACAGAGCATCGATTTCAGACTTTCCACTTCCGGGTCAGGAAATGTGCTGCAGAATGAGTTCTGTTTCACTCAGAGAAATAATTCAAAAAGGTTTTAGAAACTAGAGAGTGTTTTCTATCCAATAGTAATAATAATATGCATATTGTACGAGCAAGAATTGAGTACGAGGCCGTTTGAAATGGGCACCTTTTATCTGGCTACTCAATACTGCCCCTGCAGCCCAAACAGGTTAAACTTGTATTCAAACCACGCTGTGCTTTGGTCCGCTTCTTACGACGATCATGACAGGTAGAGTTGACGCTTTCAAAGAGCGGGACTCTAACCCGGACGCTTAAAAGAAATCCTGCTATGCTTGCCGACGAACTATAAGAAAAGGCAAGTCGTTGATTCCTACTACACTGGCTCCGACGCTCGTCGGATGGTGCAGGGCTTGCAAACTATTACGGAATACAAAGGGAAGCACAGCCGCGAGCTGCCCAGTGACACAAGCCTACCAGACGAGCTAAATGGTTTCTTTGCGCCCCGTTCCTTTTTCTTTCCTTCTCTGCTCATTTCTCTTGTATGGATGTATCTGTCTATGTATCTGTCTCTCAGGAAATTCTGGAACTAAATGACTACCGACCAGTAACACTCACTTCCGTCATCATGAAGTGCTTTGAAAGGCTAGTTAAAGATCCTACCACCTTCTCCCTCCCCAACACACTCGGCCCTCTCCAATTCGCCTACCGTTCTGACACATCCACGGACGACGCAATAACCATTGCACTGCACACTGCCCTTACCCACTTGGACAAAAGGAATATGTGAGGATGATGTTCATCGGCTAGAGCTTGGCCTTCAATACCATGGCACCCTTTAAGCTTATTACAAAGCTCACGTCTCTGGATCTAAACTCCTCGCTATGCAACTGGGTCCGGGACTTCTTAACGGGTGCCCCACAAGGGTGCGTCCTCACATTGCCTGCCCTACAGGACACCTACAATACCAGGTGTCACAGGAAGGCCAAGAATATCATCAGGGACCCCAGCCATCCAAGCACTGTTCTCCCCGCTTCAATCACTCAGATGCGGGCAGTACAGGAGCATAATGGCAAAAACTGTAAGACTGGACAATAGTTTCTACCCTCAGATCCTCAAGCTGCTGAATAGCCACCACTCGTCAGCTATTTGACCCCCCCTATGGTCATTCTCCCCCCACCCGTTCAACAGTCTTTACTCTGTCGCCACCCCAATGGACATTTGTTTAATCATCACTTCTACAGTTGTTATGATGTATATAGTGCTATTTCTATTTCTAGTGCTGTTTTTTTATTACCATTTTCATATCACTTAGTCCTGCATGTTGGTACTCGGAGCCTAAGATTTGCACTGTACCCTGCAATCACACTTGCAACCCTGTACATGTTAAACACTGAATCTGAATTTAAAAAAATAATTCTGCACCAAAAAACCAATGATCTTATGCACTTCTCTCTCTATTTCTCTCTCTCTCTCTCTCTCGCTCTCATACTCACACCAACACTCACACACACACACACGGCTAGAAGATAATTAGCCTATACGCAACATGGCTAGCTGGAGTTGGCAAGCTGGTCTATCTTAATTCTGCAGCCTATTAACCAACCTGGCATCTTAACGTGTGCTGAAACAAGTTTCCATGCTGAATTTTTGGAATTCTGGTCATGGTATACATCAGAAGTTGTGTCGAATATCGCAGGGTACACGGAGAAAGGCAACATTTCTGCGTGATCTGGACTCTGAAGATGCGGAGCATGGATTGTGACAATTGTGTAAAATGTACCGTACGCCAACGTGATGACACAAGCTGTGTACACGCGGCTTAACACTTTGATATCATATTTTATAACTTAGCTACTCAGGATGGCAATAGCTTTGAAATGCCCACCTGAGCCAAATTGTGATTTAGAATTGTGTGAGGGCGGGGATGCAGGGTTGTGTTCCGAACAAAACAACAAGAAAAAAAGCACCTTACAATTGATGACACTTCTTTGAGTCATAAAGGTGCATTGAAATGACTTAGGAACTGTGGCCACTTGGAGACACCAGTTAGTCCTCTCACTCACTTGTCATGTTTTTATCTTATGTTGCACCTACCCCACATTTTTCAACAAATATTTTTATCATGTTACTGAATGTATGCAGAGTATTTTCAGATTTTGTTATCAATAAATGCGTCAAAAAGTGCAGAATGTAAATTCACATAAAATTAACAGTGTATTGTTTGGATTCAGTCTTGTGTCAGGTGAACTGTTGTGTCCTCACCTTTGGTCTAATAATTTCCCCATAATTTTGAAACTGTTTCCTTTCAATTCCCTTTCAAAATGATGTTCATATTTATTCTGTAAGAAGCATTTACAGTTTTTTCCAACTGCTTACACACGTTTTCAAAACTGTCTCCTTTTTTCAAAACTCTACACACAATTCCCAAAACTGCACACACAAAATGCAAAATGCCTCACAAAATGTAACACTGCATTCAAAATGCCGTAAACCCATGTCAGAATGAAGCATTTGCATCAAATGGCAAACACAGCTTTCATAATAGTACATTTTTGGATATACCATGTAAACACTGTTGTTCTAAATCTAAAGCTCTTTGGTCTTTCATAGGCTTATATCTACATTTCAATACCATGTTCTACAGTGAAAGTAATCTGCTGAGAGGGGTAATAAGTACACTGTAAACACCATTGCAATGTAGAAACAGGAAATATTTATTAGGCCAAACATTACTGTTGTATACAGTAGCATACAACAAAACCATAAACATATGTAAACCAAAAGTATATTCTTTAGAATACAGTAAAGAACACAATTGTGTGTGAGGGGTCCCGGGGGGGCAGTCCAGGAATTGGTAGGGGGGGGGGGGGGGGGGGGGGGCAGTCACCAGTGCTAAGCTACTCTTCATCTCTTCTCTGGCCTGGGTCTGGCCACAATACTTCGTACACATCACAAGATACGTTTTCTTTTGCCAAACATCAAGGGAAGTATCTCCTAGCATGGCGTATCCAACCTTGGACAGAGGCAACCTCTATGTCCCCACATGCGTCCTCCATTGCCTGGAGAAGCGGCATGCGGGCATAGGGTTGGCGATCATACACTTTCCAGTGCCAGGCTGAGAAGAATTCCTCTATAGGATTTAGAAAAGGTGAACATGGGGGTAGGTACAAAACTATAAATTGTGGATGGGTGGCAAACCAGTTTTGGACCAGAACAGCAGAGTGAAAACTAACATTGTCCCATAAAACCACAAATCTAGCAGGCTCCTGATCTGGATCAGGGACAAGCATTGTGTAAATTGCATCCAGAAAAGTGAGCATATGGCCGGTGTTGTACGTGTGGCATTGTGATGGAGGACCCCGTTTTGAGTGACGGCAGCACACATAGTTATATTACCCCCACGCTGTCCAGGGACATTGGTAATTGCCCTCTGTCCTATTACATTTCTTCCGCGGCGCCTGATTTTGGTGAGGTTGAAGCCAACCTCATCCACATAAATAAATTCATGGCGAATTACATGGGCATCCAGCTCCAATACTCTCTGTAACAGACAAAAGGATATACAGATGAGTAAATATGGTATGTCTGAAGTACTGGAAGTAGTGTTGCATACATACCTCTACAAAGTCATGTTGCATATTCTTGACTGTCAGAGTTTCTCTCAAATGGCACCTTGTAAAGTTGTTTCATCGTCACTCGGTGCCGTTGGAGGATGCGTTGTATGGTCGACAGGCTTACAGCACTGATGTTGTTAAATATGGTGTCATTATTCAAGATATGCTTTCTTATCTCTCGAATCCTAATTGCATTGTTGTCCAAAACCATATTTATAATTGCAGTCTCTTGTACATCTGTAAACAAGCGTCCTCGTCCTCCATGATGTCTTTGCCTTTCCACTCTGTACAGAATTCAAACACAGTACATGTTCAGCATAGGAACTGTAAACAATGTACAAAACAATGTAGTACAGCATGATAACCAACCTCATTCATTCAATGCAGTTCAGTAAATGGATGGCTTAGAGTTACAAATGTTTATGCAATACTATGCAGTCATACGTATCTTACAGTACATTACTGTAATGCTGCAATAGTCATTAGATGGTTGCATACCTGTTCTCAGTTCTGAAGGTTCGAATTATGGACGTCACTGTAAATCGACTCAAGTTGGACTCTCAGTCCAGCCTCTCTCATGGTCAAACCGTGGTTGATCACATGATCAACAAGTGTTGCCCTAATCTCATCAGAGATGGCTCTCCTTCCTTCTCTTCTTTGCCCTCGTCCTCTTCTTCCTCTTCCTCTTCCTCTTCCTCTCCTTCCTACTCCTCTTGCTCTCTGTCCATTGTTGGCATCCATTGTTCAAAACAGGTAACCTGACCTTTGACCTATTTATAGGCCTATACTACAGTAAAGCAGTGATTGGTTAGTGATCAGTTAAGCTATTAGTGTTTGCACATGTGAGGAGTGTGTGTGTGACCTGGTGAATAAGTGTAGCATTTTGATTGGTTGTGTTTGGAAAAGGAAAGCAGGTCACTTTCTGTTAGATTTTTGTGTTTTAGGTAGAGAATTGTGTGTAGTGTTTTGAAAAAAAAGTTTTTTATGCAATTGACAACTGAGTCAAAGGCTGAGAAATAGCTTATGGTTTTGGATATTTGGTGTGTAGTTTTGCACTTTGAGTGAGAGGTTTCAAAAATCGTGTGACATGAAAAGATTTTGTGTGTAAGCAGTTGGAAATAACTGTAAATGTAACCCTATCCATATAGGCCAATTCCCATGAGTGTAAAGGTTTAAGGAAACGAATAACATAGCCTACAGTATCCCTTGCTCTGCTTCAGGTCAGTAGTGATATCAGGTCAATATTATAATATTATATATTTATCAGATGTGAGTTTAGTAGAAGTTGTTGTGTTGTAAGTGTTGATGGAATGAAGAAAACACTTTTCTTTGAGAGAGTATGTTTGTCATGCATTTTAAGTGCCTAGTGACACCCCCCCCCCCCCCCCACACACACACACACACACACACACACACACACACACACACACACACACACACACACACACACACACACACACACACACACACACACACACACTGACCATACTCAGTAGCAGACACTAAAACAAAGCATTAAATATAAAGGAGGTATTTCTGTCCCTGTTTCTGTTCTCCATCAATAATGAATGTAGAAGATGATGTTTCTGTGGTCCGGTCCTCTCTCTGGTTTTCTGGAAATGTGTGTGTATGTGTGTGTATGTGTGCTACAAGCTCCCACAGTCTCACTGCAGAATTATACGTTAAGGTTTGGGATAGTTTTTTTTTTTAAACGAGTGTCCACCACTGGGATTGTACGTGCAACCTTCTGATCCAGAATCATGGATTACATCTGTCCACCACCACCATTCATAACACCCTAGAAAAACCCAAGCCTAATGGATGGTAATAGCGCTCACTGTTGCCCCTAGTGGACAGTTTTGAAGGAATTTCTCGACATCCTCAGGACATTTGACAGACGTACAATTTCGAAGTCAATCTTGAGCTATCTTACTGGTGTGTGTGGGTTTGTGTTATTGTGTGTGCGTGTGCATGGGTGGGTGTGAGTCATATCTCCATCAATCCCAATAAGGGACTCAGTAGTGCAACAAAGAGGGCATCCAAGCCTATCGAATACTTACCTCAACACACATTTCTCTGTCTATGTGCATTTCTCTGGCATCTGTGCGGTATTTGTGTGACATGTCCCTGCATGGGGTCTGCCTGGCCAGTGTGTCTGTCTGCCTGGCCAGTGTGTCTGTCTGCCTGGCCAGTGTGTATGTCTGCCTGGCCAGTGTGTCTGTCTGCCTGGCCAGTGTGTCTGTCTGCCTGGCCAGTGTGTCTGTATGTCTTGAGTGAACTGAACTGAACACAGCTGTCTCTGTCATGCGTCATTCTGCTTGTCTCAGACTCCCTATTCTATCGGTCTGACTGGAATGCGTAGGTGTGTGTGTGTGTGTGTGTATGTGTGTGTGTGTGTGTGTGTGTGTGTGTGTGTGTGTGTGTGTGTGTGTGTGTGTGTGTGTGTGTGTGTGTGTGTGTGTGTGTGTGTGTGTGTGTGCGCATGTTTGTGTGTGTGTGTGTGTGTGTGTGTGTGTGTGCGTGTGTGTGTGGGCACCAGGCTAGCTGATGGAGTGTTTTCAATCCGGAGTGACAGTACAGTATGACCATCCTAACATGGAGCTGAAAGCTGAATGAGTTGACTGAATATCATGGTGCACTTTAGCAGAATAGACTGTGTCTGTGTGACTTCAAAAACACACACCAAGCACTTGAACACAACCTGGTTGGGCGATCAGCTGAACACTCACAACCCTAAAGAGGGCTGGAGAGAGCGGACTGAGTGATGACAGTGTGGACATTCTGAAAGCCAGTTAAGAAATGAATCGTGAACAGGCTAACAATATAACCTTCTATTCTAGTTTTGACCTGCTGCTGGCTTACACTGTAAATCCTCTACACCTCTCTCCCTTCACTCTCTTTCTCTACCTCCTTATTCCTTGCTCTTTCCCTACAGAATAACTATCTGCAGTGTTACAGAAGTGTAAGCCCTGTAGTCATGTGTTAGGACTGCCTGTCCTACATTTTTTATTTCACCTTTATTTGACCAGGTAGGCCAGTTGAGAACAAGTTCTCATTTACAACTGTGACCTGGCCAAGATAAAGCAAAGCAGTGTGAAAAAAACAACAACACAAAGTTACACACGGGATAAACAAACGTACAGTCAATAACACAATATAAAAATCTGCATACAGTGTGTGCAAATGGAGTAAGGAGGTAAGACAATAAATAGGCCATAGCAGTGAAGTAATTACAATTTTGAAAATTAACACTGGAGTGATAGATGTGCAGATGATGATGTGCAAGTAGAAATACTGGTGTGCAAAAGAGCAAAAAAAGTAAATAAAAACAATATGGGGATGAGGTGGATAGTTGGATGGGCTATTTACAGATTGGCTGTGTACAGCTGCAGCGATCGGTAAGCTGCTCAGATAGCTGATGTTTAAAGTTAGTGAGGGAGATATGTCTCCAACTTCAGCGATTTTTGCAATTCGTTCCAGTCATTGGCAGCAGAGAACTGTAAGGAAAGGCACCCAAAGGGGTGTTGGCTTTGGGGATGACCAGTAAGATATACCTGCTGGAGCGCGTGCTACAGGTGGGTGTTGCTATGTTGACCAGTGAGCTGAGATAAGGCGGAGCTTTACCTAGTAAAGACTTGTAGATGACCTGGAGCCAGTGGGTTTGGCGACGATTATGTAGCGAGGGCCAACCGACGAGAGCATACAGGTCGCAGTGGTGTATTAGAGCTGAGAAACAGTATCGTAACGGTTTCTGTTATACAGTACATGTAAAAAGGCTGTAGAACAGGGAATTTATTTTATGGATCAAAGGTTCATAATGACATGTTGACAGGGGATGGACATGAAAATCCAACGCAGATTTATCTTGCTTACACACATACACACACACACAATCTACGAACGTCATGTTTGATGTGAGATTATATATATCTGCAGTAGCCTACTCAAACCATGGCCCACGGATGAGAGAGAGTTTGTAATGCATTTTAAGTGGCTAGTGATACAAACACGTACACACATACATACACACACTGACGGTACTCAGTAGCAGACACTAAAACATAGCATTATATATAAAGGTGTTTCTGTCCTCCATCAATAATTAATGTTGAATTGGATGTTTCTGTCCTCCATCAATAATTAATGTTGAATTGGATGTTTCTGTGGTCGTGTCCTTTCTAGTAGTCTGGACCTGTGTGTGTGTGTGTGTGTGTGTGTGTGTGTGTGTGTGTGTGTGTGTGTGTGTGTGTGTGTGTGTGTGTGTGTGTGTGTGTGTGTGTGTGTGTGTGTGTGTGTGTGTGTGTGTGTGTGTGCACCTGGCTAGCTGATGGAGTGTTTTCAATCCGGAGTGACAGTACAGTATGACCATCCTAACATGGAGCTGAAAGCTGAATGAGTTGACTGAAGAGAGAGGCATGGTGCACTTTAGCAAAATGTACTGTAAGCTAAAGCACTTCGGTACATCACGCTGTAGCGTACAATTGAACATATTTTAGCACCCCAAAAACGTAATACTTCCAGGTCAACTGTAATATAATACCATTGTAAAGAACAATTATTCCCCTTTACAGCAAAATCAATGACGAGACCTTCATGCTAGGCCATCTCTGCATGATTGAAGAAGGCAATGAGCTCTGTCGGGTCATTTTAAAAATGACGGGTGGGGAAGCGAAACCTACTGTGTGATAGGGAAAGGAGGAGATAAGCTGTGTGGGGAAACAACTTTTTTCACCCGATCTGTCCAACTTATCGCCTCTAAAATGTAAATAAAACACTATAAAGAGTTTATATAATGTGTCATTACATACCTATCTGATGCTTTGTGTCAAATTGTAATTGCGTTTTAGGGCAGTAGCGCTAAAGTTATCTTCTGAAGTAAACAGCGGCTGTCGCGGCTTTTGAGAGTCATGATGGCTTGCAGTGATGACGCAAAAAAAATTATGCATTCAGTTGTACAATTGACTAGGTATCCCCCTTACCCTGTCCCTGTCCCTTTCTTGTTTTTAAACTGCGAAAGAAGCGTTACACCTGGTAGAGAGAGGCTGAACGACACAGAATGAGTTGCTTTATGCGCGCTCTACACTACGTCATGACACGTCACAATTTAACGTACAGCAACGGAGGGGTCCGGTTTCTTAACTTCTCTCCAATACTATCGGTCCATTACCATGTCAATCAATGCTTGAATAGAAACGTAGTTTACACCCCAGATTTTGATGCCGACACAGTCGCTACAGTTCCATTAGTTTTGATCATGTTGTGGGAGAGGTTGTTGTCCTGGCACCACACTCACATCAGGTACGGAGAGCAAGATCACACCGTCATCCGGAACTGCTGGTGCTCTCATGCATAGTTCACTGTTGCTTGCCTCAAAGCGAGCATAGAAGGAATTGATCTCGTCTGGTAGGCTCGCCTCATGGGGCAGCTCATGGCTGGGTTTCCCTTTGTAATCCGTGATAGTTTGCAAGCCCTGTCAAATCCGATGAGCGTCAAAGCCGGCATAGTAGGATTCGAACATAGTCCTATATTGTTTGATGGCTCGTCGGAAGTCGTAGCGGGATTACTTATAAGTGTCTGGATTAGTGTCCCGCTGCTTGAAAGCAGAAGCTCTAGCCTTTAGCTCAGTGCGGATTGTGCCTGTAATCCATGGCTTCTTGTTGGGATATGTACATACGATCACTGTGGGGACATCGTCGTTGATGCATTTAATGAAGTCGGTGACTTCTCAATGCTATCGGATGAATCCCGGAATATGTTTAAGTCTGTGCTAGCGAAACAGTCTTGTAGCTTAGCATCCGCTTCATCGGACCACTTCCGTATTGAGTGCGTCACTGGTACTTCCTGTCTGAGTTTTTGCTTGTAAGCAGGAATCAGGAGGATAGACTTAAGGTCAGATTATGCCAAATGGAGGGCGTGGGAGAGATTTGTATTAATTTCTGTGGAGTAAAGATCTGGAGTTTGTCTGCCTCTTGTTGCCCTGGTGACACGCTGGTAGAAATGAAGTAAGACAGATTTCAGTTTCCCTGCATTGAAATCACCGGCCACTAGGAACGTCGCCTCTGGATGTGCATTTTCTTGTTTGCTTATGGCCTTATACAGCTCGTTGAATGCGGTCTTAGTGCCAGCATCGGTTTGTCGTGGTAAATAGATAGCTATGAAAAATATAGATAAAAACATTCTTGGTAAATAGTATGGTCTGCAGTTTATCATGAGGTATTATAACTCAGGCGTGCAAAACCTTGTGACTTCCTTGACATTAGAGATTGTTAGCAAGCTGTTGTTAACAAAGAAATACACACCTCTTCTTAACCTTATCATAGCTGCTATTCGGTCTTGACAATGCATTCAAAAAACAGCTATATGTATATTATCCATGTCCTTGTTTAGCCACGACCCGGAGAAGCATAGGATATTACAGCTCTTCAGGTCCCGTTGATAGAATAGTGCAGAACGGAGCTTGTCCAATTTGTTCACTAGTGATTGTACGTTCACCAATAGAAAGGAGGGTAGAGGCAGTTTATTTACTTGTCGATGTAGTCTCATCAGGGAGCCCACACGTTTGCCTCACTTGCACCGTCTCTTCCTCTTTCGAGTCCCGGGGTTTAGGGCCTGGTCTGTGATGAGCAGTACATCCACAGCTGCTGACTCATTAAAGTAAGAATCTTCATCAAAATTGAGGTTAGTGATCGCTGTTCTGATGTCCAGAAGCTGTTTTCGGTTATAGGAAAGGGAAATGAAACTAGCAGAATTGGTCAGGAACCTGTAAGACAGCATGTAAGACAGCATGCTATCAATCGCTGCAGCGCCGTCAGTCTATGCCGTTGAGTTAAATACATATATTATTCAGACTCTAAGACTACTCTTTGTCATGTGTTGAAATGGCTTGGTAATTCACACATTTCACGACATTGCAACATGACAGCAGTGCAGGTTTGATTGAATTCCAGCCATCTACTGGGCAGAGATAAGACAACTAGGAGGCAGCAGAGAAGTGTGTCTCATTTTACAGATGGGATACAGGTGTGTGTGTGTGTGTGTGTGTGTGTGTGTGTGTGTGTGTGTGTGTGTGTGTGTGTGTGTGTGTGTGTGTGTGTGTGTGTGTGTGTGTGTGTGTGTGTGTGTGTGTATGTGTGTGTGAAAGAGTTTCTGATTTCATTCCTGATGAAAGTATTCCATTGTGTGACCAGCTGTGTCAGTTATTAGCTCTGTCAGTCTGTGTGTGTGTGTGTGTGTGTGTGTGTGTGTGTGTGTGTGTGTGTGTGTGTGTGTGTGTGTGTGTGTGTGTGTGTGTGTGTGTGTGTGTGTGTGTGTGTGTGTGTGTGTGTGTGTGTGTGTGTGTGTGTGTGTGTGTGTGTGTGTGTGTGCGTAATAATGTCCACTCTACTCTACTCCTCTCTTCTCATCACATACACACACACACACATACACGGCTCCCTGAGGCCTGTATACAGTAGGAATTGACATGCTGTATCATATGATCAGGGAAAGAGAGAGAGGACACCTGTAATCTGTGAATGATGGGGAATGGGAGGGGAATGAAGAGAGATGGAGAGGAAGAGAAAGGATGGAGAGATGGAATGAGGGGGAGAGAGAGGGAGCTGCAGAATAGATGTGTGTTCTCATTGTGGGAAATCAACATTAATCCACTAGCAGTACAGAGACCCCTGCTTGCGGACTGTACACACTAAGAATCCTATTTCAGATTGATCCAGCAGACTATTGCAGCTCTGTAAACTATCAATTAATCTTTACATTGTAACAGCTGGTGTGTCTCGTTCTGTTGAAAGGTGTCCCAGAGTAACAGTTGTGTGTCTGGTGTCTGTTAGAGACACAAGCAAGAAACACGAGCAATGGACATTAGACCGGTGGAAACCTATCCCTTGTACTGATGAGTCCAAATTTGAGATTTTTGGTTCCAACCGCCGTGTCTTTGTGAGACGCAGAGTAGGTGAGCGGATGATCTCCGCATGTGTGGTTCCCACCGTGAAGCATGGACAAGGAGGTGTGATGGTGTGGGAGGGCTTTGCTGGTGACACTGTCTGTGATTTATTTGGAATTAACCAGCATGGCTACCACAGCATTCTGCAGCGATACTCCATCCCATCTGGTTTGCCCTTTAATGGGACTAACATTTATTTTTCAACAGGACAATGACCCAACATACCTCCCGGCTGCGTAAGGGCTATTTGACCTAGAAGGAGAGTGATGGAGTGCTGCATCAGGTGACCTGGCCTCCACAATCACCAGACCTCAACCCAATTGAGATGGTTTGGGATGAGTTGGACAGCAGAGTGAAGGAAAAGCAGCCAATAAGTGTTCAGCGTATGTGGGAACTCCTTCAAGACTGTTGGAAAAGCATTCCAGGTGAAGCTGGTTGAGAGAATGCCAAGAGTGTGCAAAGCTGTCATCAAGGCAAAGGATGAATCTAAAATCAAAAATTCACTTTTTTGGTTACTACATGATTCCGTATTTGTTATTTCATAGTGTTGATGTCTTCACTATTATTCTACAATGTAGACCATATAAAAAATTAAGAAAAACCCTTGAATGAGTAGGTGTGTCCAAACTTTTGACTGATACTGTATATATAAAGCTCTGGAAAAAATTAAGATACCACAGCAAAATGATCAGTTTCTCTGGTATTACTATTTATAGGTATGTGTTTGGGTAAAATGAACATTTTAGTTTTATTCTATAAACTACTGACAACATTTCTCCCAGAGCTGTATATATTTTTTACGACGCCTAATTAACTAGCGAATGCAGCTAGCTAGTTTAGCCTACTCAAACACCCGGCACAAACAGAGAGGGATGCTATGTTAGCAAGCTGGCTATGGCTATCAAACACTGGAACTCTTCGAAGTTGTAACGGCTTGTGCTCTCCTCATCCTCGGAAGAGGTGAGGAGAGAAGGATCTTCAGACCAAAACGCAGCTTGCGGGAAATAAGCCATCTTTATTAGAACAACGATAAAGATGGCAACACGAAACGAAACAAAACACTTTCAAACTACAAAACAAGAAAACGACGTTGACGAGACCTGAACATAAACTTACATAATTAAACATAAACTTACGTACAGGAAACAGACGACATCGAAACGAAAACGAAACAAACAAACGCTACAGTCCCATGTGGTACGAACATAACATACGGACACAGGAGACAATCACCCACAAACAAACAGTGAGAATGCCCTACCTAAATATGACTCTTAATTAGAGGCAAACGCAAACCACCTGCCTCTAATCAAGAGCCATACCAGGCAAACCAAAACCAACATAGAAACAGATAACATAGAATGCCCACCCAACCTCACGTCCTGACCAACTAACACACAAAAACTAACATAAATAGGTCAGGAACGTGACAGTACCCCCCCCACAAGGTGCGAACTCCGGACCTACCAGCACAAAGTCTAGGGGAGGGTCTGGGTGGGCATCTAACCACGGTGGTGGCTCAGGCTCCGGGCGCGGTTCCCACCCCACCATAATCCATCCTAACTTCCTCCCTCCAAGAATGTCCACCCTCTTTTGACCCCCACAAAATCCCCTTAACAACATATCTAATAAGGACAACACCGGGACAGAGAGATAAATCAAGACAGAGGGATAGATAAGAATATAGAAGTAGATAAAGATAGAGAGGGAGATCAGGATAGAGGGGCAACTCCGGACTGAAAGGCAGCTCCGGACAGAGAGACAGCTCTGGACTGATGGGCAGTTCTGGGTATCTAGCCTTTTCAGGCTGAAGGTCAGCTCATGGCTGACTGACGAATCTCGACGCTCATGGCTGGCTGACGGCTCTCGACGCTCATGGCGCTCTGACGGCTCTGGCTGCTCATGGCGCTCTGACGGCTCTGGCTGCTCATGGCGCTCTGACGGCTCTGGCTGCTCATGGCGCTCTGACGGCTCTGGCTGCTCATGGCTCGCTGGCGGCTCTGGCAGATCCTGTCTGGTTGGCGGCTCTGGCAGATCCTGTCTGGTTGGCGGCTCTGGCAGATCCTGTCTGGTTGGCGGCTCTGGCAGATCCTGTCTGGTTGGCGACTCTGGCAGATCCTGTCTGGTTGGCGGCTCTGGCAGATCCTGTCTGGCTGACGGCTCTAGCGGCTCCTGTCTGGCTGACGGCTCTAGCGGCTCCTGTCTGGCTGACGGCTCTGTAGGCTCATGGCAGACGGGCGGCTTTGCAGGCTCATGGCAGACGGGCGGCTTTGGAGGCTCCTGGCAGACGGATGGCTCAGATGGCGCTGGGGAGACGGATGGCTCAGATGGCGCTGGGGAGACGGATGGCTCAGATGGCGCTGGGGAGACGGATGGCTCAGATGGCGCTGGGGAGACGGATGGCTCTGGCCGGATACGGTGCACTGTAGACCTGGTGCGTGGTGCCGGAACTGGAGGCACCGGGCTAAGGATAAGCACCTTCCTACTAGTGCGGGGAGCAGGGACAGGGCACACTGTATTCTCAAAGCCTACTCTATCCCTGATGCGTGGTACCGGCACTGGTGACACCGGGCTGAGGACAAGCACATCAGGATTAGTAGGGGGAGAAGATACAGTGGGTTCAGGGCTCTGGAGACGCACAGGTAGCTTAGTGCGTGGGCCCGGAACTGGAGGCACCGGGCTAGATACACGCACTACAGGGAGAGTGCGTGGAGGAGGAACAGGGCTCAGGATACGCACTGGTAGCCTAGTGCGTAGTGTAGACACTGTAGGTACTAGGCTGGGGCGGGGAGGTGGTGCCGGAAATACCGGACCGTGGAGGCGTATTGGCACTCTTGAGCACTGAGCCTGCCCAACCTTACCTGGTTGAATGCTCCCGGTTGCCCGACCAGTGCGGGGAGGTGGAATAACCCGCACCGGCCTATGTAGGCGAACCGGGGAAACCATGCGTAAGGCAGGTGCCATGTATGCCGGCCCGAGGAGACGCACTGGAGACCAGACGCGTTGAGCCGGCCTCATGACACCTGGCTCAATGCCCAATCTAGCCCTCCCAGTGCGGGGAGGTGGAATAACCCGCACTGGGCTATGCACTCGTACAGGAGACACCGTGCGCTCTACTGCGTAACACGGCGCCTGCCCGTACTCCCGCTCTCCACGGGAAGCCTGGGAAGTGGGCGCAGGTCTCCTACCTGCCCTTGGCCCACTATCTCCTAGCCCCCCCCCAAGAAATTTTTGGGAATTACTTACGGGCTTTTTTGGCTTCCGTGCCAGACGCGTTCCCTCATAGCTCCGGTTCCTCTCCCCGGTAGCCTCTGCTCTCCTCAGTGCCTCCACCTGTTCCCATGGGAGGCGATCCCTCCCAGCCAGGATCTCCTCCCAAGTGTAGCAACCCTTTCCATCCAAAATATCGTCCCATGTCCATTGCTCCTTTCTCTCCTGTCCCTTACTCCGTTTAGTTTCCCTTTGCCGCTTGGTCTTAGCGTGGTGGGTGATTCTGTAACGGCTTGTGCTCTCCTCATCCTCGGAAGAGGTGAGGAGAGAAGGATCTTCAGACCAAAACGCAGCTTGCGGGAAATAAGCCATCTTTATTAGAACAACGATAAAGATGGCAACACGAAACGAAACAAAACACTTTCAAACTACAAAACAAGAAAACGACGTTGACGAGACCTGAACATAAACTTACATAATTAAACATAAACTTACGTACAGGAAACAGACGACATCGAAACGAAAACGAAACAAACAAACGCTACAGTCCCATGTGGTACGAACATAACATACGGACACAGGAGACAATCACCCACAAACAAACAGTATGAGAATGCCCTACCTAAATGAGAATGCCCTACCTAAACAAACAGTGTGAGAATGCCCTACCTAAATATGACTCTTAATTAGAGGCAAACGCAAACCACCTGCCTCTAATCAAGAGCCATACCAGGCAAACCAAAACCAACATAGAAACAGATAACATAGAATGCCCACCCAACCTCACGTCCTGACCAACTAACACACAAAAACTAACATAAATAGGTCAGGAACGTGACAGAAGTCAAGGTAAGCTTTCGGTTTTATTAATTTATTGCTACCGGGGCCCGCCGGTGTAACTGATAAACTCCTTGCTGCTGAATGTACTACATGATTGTAGCAGGTTTACTAACCCATTAGTTCTAGTAGCCATGTTGAATATGACATTAATATGGTCACAACGAGGTTTGATGCGGTTAGTAGTTATGATATGAAGGTTTGGCTTGGGAAGGTTTTTTTTGCCTGCTTTTTTTGTGTGGCTGCGAAGAAAGTGAACAGTTTTTTGTTTGATCAGGGGTGTATACATTCCGCCAATTCTGTTGAAAAACATTTTCTTAAATGGAAGCAAACGGAACAAAACCGGAATAAACGTAGCTGAATTTGTCTAATAGAAACTCTCGTTTGCAACTGTTGGACTAACGATTACAAATAGTCCTCCCTCATCTTAAATGGCACCACCCGCTACTGGTTTTCATCCGTCTGTTTTGCCCCATAGTTGCGCATGTGTCGGTTTTGTTTCTAAACCACCAACCCATCAATGTTACTGCCCACTAAAGTACCTTTGCCCTCCATCTTACAGAGCTGCTGTTTTTGGATTTCAAAGTCGTCTTGTACTATAGCTGTAGTGGATTTAGTGTTCTCCTCTGCTCTGTGTGACCTCAGTCATTACATCTATCTGGATCCAGATAGAGCCAACACTAACACACTGTCAGTGGCTGGACAATCCATTAAAAGAAGTAGCTCAAAGCTCCATTTTATAGACTACATCATATAACCTGGTTCATGCCATTCATAAAACAGAGTAAAAAGTAGTATGCCAGTATAGGAGGGACGGGATGAATAAAATATGTGCTTATGGAAAATATGTGCTAATGTTTCACGAGGTCAGAACAGATTTCCTCTGGCATATTTAGCAGCTGTAGCATATTTAACAGGTCTAGACTGTTACAGACAAAGCTGTTCATTACCACTACATCATCTAGATCAGGGGTGGACAATATGCCTGGAGAGATACTGAACTGTGGAACACACATGACAGCCAAAAGCCTGCATTCATGCATACCCAATGGTCCACAGTAACCTGGATGTTTCCATTTCTGTATATCTAATTTTTACAATCTCTCTATCTCCATGTCTCTTTATCTCCTTCTCTCTCAATGTCTCTCTCTCTCTTTCATCTCATTCATTACGCCCAGCACACCCAATTACTGGCTACACAACTTCATTCTCTGCGGTGTCTCGTTTTATTCAGTTTCTTCTCTCCATCCCTCTTTCCTCCCCACTTTTCCTGGTTTGTCAGTTCAGACGTGCTTAGAGGCTACTAGTGTGTGTGTGTGTGTGTGTGTGTGTGTGTGTGTGTGTGTGTGTGTGTGTGTGTGTGTGTGTGTGTGTGTGTGTGTGTGTGGTCAACTATGTCTTGTCGTGAGTGTTACTGTGATGGGTGATTGATACAGGATTGCTCACCTGCTCTCTCTCTCTCTCTCTCTCTCTCTCTCTCTCTCTCTCTCTCTCTCTCTCTCTCTCCTCTCTCTCCTCTCTCCTCTCTCTCTCTCTCTCTCTCTCTCTCTCTCTCTCTCTCTCTCTCTCTCTCTCTCTCTCTCTCTCTCTCTCTCTCTCTCTCTCTCTCCTCTCTCTCTCTCTCTCTCTCTCTCTCTCTCTCTCTCTCTCTCTCTCTCTCTCTCTCTCTCTCTCTCTCTCTCTCTCTCTCTCTCTCTCTCTCTCTCTCTCTCTCTCTCTCTCTCTCAATTCAATTCAATTCAATTTCAATTTAAGGGCTTTATTGGCATGGGAATCATACGTTAACATTGCCAAAGCAAGTTTAAGTACAGTACTAGTCAAACGTTTGGACACACCTACTCATTCCAGGGTTTGTATATATTTTTTGCTATTTTTCACATTGTAGAATAATAGTGAAGACATCAACCTATGAAATAACACATATGGAATCATGTTGTAACCAAAAAAGTGTTAAACAAATCAGATGCTTCAAAGTAGCCACCTTTGCATTGATGACAGCTTTGCACACTCTTGGCATTCGCTCCACCAGTTTCAACTGGAATGCTTTTCCAACAGTCTTGAAGGAGTTCCCACATATGCTGAGCACTTGTTGGCTGATTTTCCTTCACTCTGCTCTCCAACTCATCCCAAACCATCTCAATTGGGTTGAGGTCTGGTGATTGTGGAGGCCAGGTCATCTGATGGAGCACTCCATCATTCTCCTTCTAGGTCAAATAGTCCTTACACAGCCTGGAGGTGTGTTGGGTCATTGTCCTGTTGAAGAACAAATGATAGTCCCACTATTGCAAACCAGATGGGATGGCGTATCACTGCTGAAGGATGTGGTAGCCATGCTGGTTAAGTCTGTCTTGAATTCTAAATAAATCACAGACAGTGTCACCAGAAAAGCACACCCACACCATCACACCTCCTCCTCCATGCTTCATGGTGGGAACCACACATGCAGAGATCATCCGCTCACCTACTCTGTGTCTCATAAAGACACGGCATTTGGATCCAAAAATCTCAAATTTGGACTAATTCGAAAAAATGACAGATTTCCACTGGTCTAATGTCTTATTATTTGTGCCCTTTAGTAGTGCTTTCTTCACAGCAATGCGACCATGAAGGCCTGATTCACGCAGCCTCCTCTGAACAGTTGATGTTGAGATGTGTCTTTTACTTGAACTCTGAAGCATTTATTTGGGCTGCAATTTCTGAGGCTGGTAACTCTAATGAACTTATCCTCTGCAGCAGAGGTAACTACGGGTCTTCCTTTCTTGCCATAATATGGATTTGGTCTTTTACCAAATAGGGCTTTCTTCTGTATACGCCACCTACCTTGTCACAACACAACTGATTGGCTCAAAGCATTAAGTTGGAAAGAAATTCCACAAATTAACTTTTATCAAGGAACACCTGTTAATTAAAATGCATTTCAGGTGACTACATGATGAAGCTGGTTGTGAGAATACCAAGACGTTTCAAAGATGTCTTCAAGGCAAAAGGTGGCTACTTTGAAGAATCTCAAATATAAAATATATTTTGATTTGTTTAACACTTTTTTGGTTATTACATGATTCCAATTGTGTTATTTCATAGTTTTGATGTCTTCACTATCATTCTACAATGTAGAAAACAGTAAAAATAAAGAAAAACCCTTGAATGAGTAGGTGTGTTCAAACTTCTGACTGGTACTGTAGATAATTAACAAAAGTGAAATAAACAATACAAATTAACAGTAAACATTACACTCAAAACAGTTCCAAAAGAATAAAGACATTTCAAATGCCATATTATATGCAAATAGTTATAGTACAAAAGGTAAAATAAATTAACATAAATATGGGTAGTATAAACAATGGTGTTTGTTCTTCACTGGTTGCTCTTTTCTTGTGGCAACAGGTCATACATCTTGCTGCTTTGATGGCACACTGTGGGATTTCACCCAATAGATATGGGAGTTTATCAAATTGGGTTTGTTTCGAATTCATTGTGGATCTGTGTAATCTGAGGGAAAAATGTGTCTCTAATATGGACATACATTTGGCAGGAGGTTAGGAAGTGCAGCTCAGTTTCCATCTAATTTTGTGGGCAGTGTGCATTTAGCCTGTCTTCCGTTCGAGAGCCATGTCTGCATACGGCAGCCTTTCTCAACAGCAAGGCTATGCTCATTGAGTCTGTACATAGTCAAAGCTTTCCTGGTCAGATATTCTGCCACTGTAAACTCTCTGTTTAAGGCCAAATAGCATTCTAGTATGCTCAGTTTTTTTGTTAATTGTTTCCATTTTGTCAAGTAATTATCTTTAGTTTTTTCATGATTTGGTTGGGTCTCTCTCTCTCTCCCTCTAAAGTTCAGCCTGTGGGAAGGAACACAATTATTTAATCTTCATGGTCTCTGCTTTTTTTTCTCTCAATTTCTTCATTCCTTTTCATCCTCCCTCTCTCCCTCTCTTCCTCCCTCTCTCTCTCACTTGTTTAAGTCAAGCAGTTTCTCAGCAACTTTCTCTATTTGTCAACACGCCATCTCTTCTCTCTTTGCTTTAGAGTCTCTCCCTCTGTTTTTGGATGGCACACGGAGAGGAGTGGGTGAATAAACAGTAGGATGGACAGAAGAAGGGAGGGATGGAGAGATGGATGGAGGGAGATGGGAAAGAAGATGAAGAGAATATAAAGAGAAAAACAAAACGATTTTGTGTCCAAGATTCGCCTACTGCTTAGTGTGTGTGTGTGTGTGTGTGTGTGTGTGTGTGTGTGTGTGTGTGTGTGTGTGTGTGTGTGTGTGTGTGTGTGTGTGTGTGTGTGTGTGTGTGTGTGTGTGTATTTGTGTGTGGTCAACTATGTCTTGTCTGAAGTGTTACCGTGATGACTGATTTATACAATATCTCTCTCTCTCTCTCTTTAAAGTTCAACCTGTGGGAGGGAACACAATATCAGATCTTCAAGGTCTCTGCTTTTCTTTCTCTCAATTTCTTCATTCCTTTACATCCTCCCTCTCTTCCTCCCTCTCTCACTTGTTGAAGTCAAGCAGTTTCTCAGCAACTGACTCCTTATTTGTCAGCACTCCATCTCTTCTCGATTTTCTTTTGGATGGCACATGGAGAGGAGTGGATGAATAAACAGAAGGAAGGTCAGAAGAACAGAGGGAGGGAGATGGGAAAGAAGATAAAGAGAAAATTGAGTGGAAAACTATGAGATCTTGTGTCCAAGATTCACCTATTGCTGAGAGTTTGTATCAACGTGTTTGTGTGAATGTAAGTGTATGCTTGTGTCTGTGTGTGTGTGCGTGTGTGTTTTTTTGTGTGTGTGTGTGTGTGTCCAACATGTCCCTACCGCAGGCATAGTCTCTTATAGCCCTCTCTGTCAGATTGGTCCCATCTGCTACCAAGACGGGTGCAGTCTGGGCCTAGGAGGGAGAACACTGAAACACACACACACTAACTATCTGGCTAGTTAGCCTGTCTAGGATGAGCGTGCCGCTAGCGGCACACCCCCCCCCCCACTGAAAAACCAGTGCCGCGAAATTCAAAAAAAATATATTTTTAAATTTTTAAATATTTAACTTTCACACATTAAAGTCCAATACAGCTAATGAAAGACACAGATCTTGTGAATCCAGTCAACATGTCCGATTTTTAAAATGTTTTACAGGGAAGACACAATATGTAAAGATGTACATCTATTACCTAAAAACACATTAGCATAATCCACCATCTTTTATTTGTCCACCAACACCAGTAGCTATCACCAATTCGGCTAAACTAAGATATTTATAGCCCCTAACCAACAAAAAAACTCATCAGATGACAGTCTGATAACATATTTATGGTATGGGATAGGTTTTGTTAGAAAAAAGTGCATATTTCAGGTAGATGGCATAGGTTACAATTGCACCCACCGTCACAAATGGACTAGAATAATTACAATGAGCAACGTGTTTACCTAACTACTAATCATCAAACATTTCGTAAAAATACACAGCATACACTAATCGAAAGACACAGATCCTGTGAATACAGACAATATTTCAGATTTTCTAAGTGTCTTACAGCGAAAACACAATAAATCGTTATATTAGCATAGCACATAGCAGCCCAGCATTGATTCTAGCCAAAGTGAGCGATAAAAGTCAACATCGCCAAAATCTATTAATTTTTTCACTAACCTTCTCAGAATTCTTCCGATGACACTCCTGTAACATCATATTACACAATCCATATAGAGTTTGATCGAAAATGTTTATATTTAGCCACCAAAATCATGGTTAGACAATGTGAAATGTAGCTCAGCTGGTCAGAAAATGTCCTTGCGCCACTTAGACAGTGATCTACTCTTATACATAAATACTCATAAACGTGACTAAAAAATATAGGGTGGACAGGGATTGATAGACAATTTAATTCTTAATACAATTGCGGAATTACATTTTTTAAATTATCCTTACTTTTCAATACAGTTTGCGCCAAGCGAAGCTACGTCAAAAAACATGGCGTCCTAAGCCACTAACATTTTTCGACAGAAACACGATTTATCATAATAAAAATGTCCTACTTTGAGCTGTTCTTCCATCAGTATCTTGGGCAAAGGATCCTTTCTTGGGAGTAATCGTCTTTTGGTGGAAAGCTGTCCTCTTGCCATGTGGAAATGCCAACTGCGTTCGGGATGAACTGAAAAGCGTGCCCAGCTATTCACAGCGTTTCAAAAATAAATGTCCCAAAATCGCACTAAACGGATATAAATTGCTATAAAACGCTTTAAATTAACTACCTTATGATGTTTTTAACTCCTATAACGAGTAAAAAGATGACCGGAGAAATATAACAGGCTAAACTAACGCTTGGAACAGGAGCGGGTCGGTGTCCTCCACGCGCGTTACGCACCAAGAAAAGACTTGCTAGCTACAGGGTTTTTTAATTTATAGTGCCTGTGAACGCGCAATCGACCCCATTCAAATCGTCATCACGTAAAGGCATCCAGGGGAAGACGTAAGCAGTGTCCGTATAGTCATAGCAATAACAGTGCCCTTTTAACTGACTCCAGAACAGTGGCCAAAATTTCTGAAATCTGACTCCATGTCAGGGAAATTGCTGTAGAATGGGCTCTGTTCCACTTAGAGACAAAATTTCAACTCCTATAGAAACTATAGACTGTTTTCTATCCAATAATAATAATAATATGCATATTGTACGATCAAGGATTTTGTGGGAAGCCGTTTCAAAAATTACACGATTAGCATAAATAGTCACAACAGCGCCCCCATCCTCAACAGGTTAACTCAGCCTGGTCACACCAAATCCAATGCAGTATTCAAAGTTCGTCTAGGTCCACAGGACATCAGGAAATGCCTTCAACACCAGCCACTAGGGACCACGGTGTGCGCTATTGTCACGATCATCGTTGTAATCATACTCAGACCAAAGCGCAGCCGTGGATTCGGTTCGATATCTTTTCATTTAAGTGAACCGAACAAAAAAACAATAAAGAATAAACGATACGTGAAGCTCAAGCAGTGCTCACAGGCAACTACACAGAAACAAGATCCCACAAAACAGAGTGGGGAAATGGCTGCCTAAATATGATCCCCAATCAGAGATAACGATAAACAGCTGCTTCTGATTGGGAACCATACCATGCCAACATAGAAATAAATGCACTAGATCACCCACCCTAGTCACACCCCGACCTAACCAAAATAGAGAATAAAAAGGCTCTCTATGGTCAGGGCGTGACAGCTATTACCATAAAGTAGCTCCAGTGATTTCAATCCCAGTGCTAGACACTGCTAAAAAATGAAAAATAATGTTCCAAACCTTAACTCTTTAACGCCGACACCAGTAGAAATCCACTTTTTCAAGCTAAAAGACAACGTCAGGAGCTTACCCATGATGTTTCTCAACGATTTAAGTAAATAAGTCATCATTTTAAACAAAGTATGATATATTTGGGCTTTAAGTGACAAATCCGAACTGCCCACTTCGTGAAAATCCATGTGAATGCGGTGACTTTTCCTATGATATGACATACATATTTATCCACCTTATCTCAGCTCACTGGTCACCATAGCAGCACCCACTGGTAACACGCGCTCCAGCAGGTATATCTCACTGGTCACCACCAAAGCCAATTCCTCCTTTGGTCGTCTTTCCTTCCAGTTCTCTGCTGCCAAAGACTGGAACGAACTGCAAAAATCTCTGAAGCTGGAGACTCATATCTCCCTCACTACCTTTAAGCACCAGCTGTCAGAGCAGCTCACAGATCACTGCACCTGTACATAGCCCATCTGTAAACAGCCCATCTATCTACCTAACTTATCCCCATACTGTATTTATTGATTTATCTTGCTCCTTTGCACCCCAGTATCTCTACTTGCACATTCATCTTCTGCACATCTACCATTCCAGTGTTTAATTGCTATATTGTAATTACTTTGCCACCATGGCCAATTTATTGCCTTAACTCCCTTATTTTACCTCATTTGCACTCACTGTATATAGACTTTTCGTTTTCTTTTGTTCTACTGTATTATTGACTATGTTTTGTGTATTCCATGTGTAACTCTGTGTTGTTGTATGTGTCAAATTGCTATGCTTTATCTTGGCCAGGTCGCAGTTGCAAATGAGAACTTGTTCTCAACTAGCCTACCTGGTTAAATAAAGGCAAAATAAAAATAAAGCAGCCCATGTTTAGTTTCAGGACTGGGTTTTATTTGAATGTTACCACCCACCAGCATGGCATTGTTTATTAAAGGCCATGTTGCAAGCTAAATATGCAATATACATCCCTTGTAAATGGATTGCTAAAGAAAAGAAAATTGTGACGCACTTGCGTTAGTAAGCAACCTGTGATTTTGCCTGTGACATTCGTTCAGGTGAAGACCCTGGAGCTGACTGGGGACAACATCTGGTGAAGACACCGATTCTACAAACAAGTAGATATTACACCTCGGCCTGAATAGGCAAGTCAGTTATTATTATTATTCTTTTTTTAATTGAACCTTTATTTAACTAGGCAAGTCAACAAATTCTTATTTAGCGGTAAGGCACTGCATCTCAGTGCAAGATGTGTCACTACTGTCCCTGGTTCCAATCCAGGCTGAACCACATCCGGCCTTGATTGGGAGTCCCATAGGGCAGCGCAAAATTGGCCCAGCGTCGTCCGGGTTTGGCCGGGGTAGGATGTCATTGTAAAAAAAAAACGCGTTCTCATCTGACTTGCCTAGTTAAATAAAGGGTAAATAAATAAAATTAAAATAAAAATGAACTGACTTCCTAGTTAAATAAAGGTAAAAAATTCAAATAAAATAATAATAATGAGTAAAGCCAGTGTATCTATGTATGCGGATGACTCAACACTATACACTTCAGCTACTGAGATGATTGCAGCACCTCTTTGTTTGCAATGCCACTCCAAAGAGCTACAATTAGTTTCAGAATGGGTAGCAAGGAATAAGCTTGTCCTAAATATTTCAAAAAGTAAAAGCATTGTATTTGGGACAAATCATTCAATTAACCCTGAACCTCAACTAAATCCTGTAATAAATAATGTGAAAATTTTGTAAGTTGAGGTGATTAAACTGCTTGGAGTAACCCTGGATTGTAAACTGTCATGGTCAAAACATATTGATACAACAGTAGCTAAGATGGGGAGAAGTCTGTCCATATTAAAGTGTTGCTCTGCCTTCTTAACAACACTATACACAAGGCAGGTCCTACAGTCGTGTGGTCAGGTGCCACAAAGAGGGACTTAGGGAAATTGCAATTGGCTCAGAATGGCAGCACGGCTGGCCCTTGGATGTAGACATAGAATTAATATTAATAATATGCATGTCAATCTCTCCTGGCAGAGGTATTGACATGTTGAATGCACCGAGCTGTCTGTTTGAACTACTGGCACACAGCTCGGACACCCATAATTACCCCACAAGACATGCCACCAGAGGTCTAAAGCAGTAACATTTGATTAAAAAAACAGATACAAATACATCTTATGGAACAGCGTGGACAGTGAAGCAACACAAACATAGGCACAGACACATGTATACACACACAAGATAACATTGACATGTTGAATGCACCGAGCTGTCTGTTTGAACTACTGGCACACAGCTCGGACACCCATAATTACCCCACAAGACATGCCACCAGAGGTCTAAAGCAGTAACATTTGATTAAAAAAACAGATACAAATACATCTTATGGAACAGCGTGGACAGTGAAGCAACACAAACATAGGCACAGACACATGTATACACACACAAGATAACATGCGCACTATACACACACGTACACATGGATGTTGTAAATAGGTGGTAATGGATTAGGGGACTGAGGGCACACACTTGGTGTGTTATGAAATCTGTTGTGAATCTATTGTAATGTTTTTAAAATTATTTAACCTGTCTGGCTCTGGCGTTCCGCTAGCGGAACTCCTCCCACATTCCACTGAAAAGGCAGAGCGCAAAATTCAAAAGATATTTTTTAGAAATATTTAACTTTCACACATTAACAAGTCCAATACAGCAAATGAAAGATACACATCTTGTGAATCCAGTCAACATGTCCGATTTTTTAAATGTTTTAAAGCGAAAACACCACATATATGTATGTTAGCTCAACACCAAATACAAAAAAGGACAGACATTTTTCACAGCACAGGTAGCATGCACAAAGCCAACCTAACTAACCAAGAACCAACCAAACTAACCAAGAAACAACTTCATCAGATGACAGTCTTATAACATGTTCTACAATAAATCTATGTTTCGTTCGAAAAATGTGCATATTTGAGCTATAAATCAGTTTTACATTGCAGCTACCATCACAGCTACCGTCAGAAATAGAACCGAAGCAGCCAGAGTAATTACAGACACCAACGTCAAATACCTAAATACTCATCAGAAAACATTTCTGAAAAATCGATGGTGTACAGCAAATTAAAGACAAACATCTTGTGAATCCAGCCAATATTTCCGATTTTTTAAGTGTTTTACAGCGAAAACACAATATAGCATTATATTAGCTTACTACAATAGCCTACCACACTACCGCATTCATTCATCAAGGCACGTTAGCGATAGCAATAGGCACGTTAGGGATAGGGAATAAACCAGCAAAAGATATTAATTTTCACTAACCTTCATAAACCTTCATCAGATGACAGTCCTATAACATCAGGTTATACATACACTTATGTTTTGTTCGAAAATGTGCATATTTAGAGCTGAAATCAGTGGTTATACATTGTGCTAACGTAGCATCTTTTTCCCAGAATGTGCGGATATTTTTACGACACTCAATTATTCTGACCAAATAACTATTCATAAACGTTACTAGAAAATATATATAGGAAATGATAGATACACTAGTTCTTAATGCAATCGCCGTGTTAGAATTCTAAAAATAACTTCATTACGACATACAGCTTAGTTATAGCGAGAGAGTACCCAAAATCTGGGAGAAAACGACTATTTCACATGTTCGACAGATATATGAAATAGCATCATAAAATGGGTCCTACTTTTGATGATCTTTCATCAGAATGTTGTACAAGGGGTCCTTTGTCTAGAACAATCGTTGTTTGGATTTAGAATGTCCTCTTCTCCAGCCAATTAGCAGGGAAAGCTAGCAAAGTAGCGCAAAGCTCTCCTTCCTGAACAAAGGCACACAACGCAACACGCCTAACGTCCCGAATAAATTTCAATAATCTAATAAAACTATATTGAAAAAACATACTTTACGATGATATTGTCACATGTATCAAATACAATCAAAGCCGGAGATATTAGTCGTCTATAACGGCAGCTTTTCAGAAGGCAAAACCAGGTCCCTTCACGCGCTCTCCAGAAAACAGGAAACTGGTGACACGTCATGCCGAGAACTTTAAATCGACCCCAGATCAAGTTATACACTCCATTTCTTCTCTCACTGCCTGTCGACATCTAGTGGAAGACGTATGAAGTGCATGTATACTGATATATATCAAGGACATTTATAGGCAGGCCTTAGAACAGAGCATCGATTTCAGATTTTCCACTTCCTGTCAGGAAGTTTGCTCCAACTTGAGTTCTGTTTTACTCACAGATATAATTCAAACGGTTTTAGAAACTAGAGAGTGTTTTCTATCCAATAGTAATAATAATATGCATATTGACGAGCAAGAATTGAGTACGAGGCCGTTTAAATTGGGCACGATTTTCCCCCAAAGTGACAACAGCGCCCTCTGTCCTCAACAGCTTAACTGCCTTAATTTTTCTGGACCCCAGGAGGAGTAGCTGCTGCCTTGGCTCCATAATAAATACAAAAATATTTACAGTGCATTAACAAAAATGTATTCACTCTGGACATCAGACCTGCAGTTGTTTTAGACCTTTTAAATCATAAGCTTTAAGTGTATATGTCTGTAGGTGTAACGAACGTCGTCTGGAGACGGAGAAGAGGACCAAGGTGCAGCGTGGTAAGTATTTATAATATGTTTAATAAATATGAACACTCAAACAAAAACAACAAAACGACAAACGAACAGTTCTGCAAGGTGCAACAAACACTAAATAGAAAAATAACCACCCACAACTAACAGTGGGAAAACAGGATACCTAAGTATGGTTCTCAATCAGAGACAACGATAGACAGCTGCCTCTGATTGAGAACCACACCAGGCCAAACACCTAGAAATACAACACATAGACATACAAACATAGAATGCCCACCCACATCACACCCTGACCAAACAAAAAATAGAAACATACAAAGCAATCTACGGTCAGGGCATGACAGTATGTTTAAGTTATCACGGAATTTAGCAACATTTGAAGACCAACATGATGTCGTGACTTGACTTAACATTAATCTGATGACTGTTATTTATCTAATCAACTACCATGTTTAATTCTGGCTGCAAGCCCAAAGTCGGGATCAATATGACAACAGCCAGCTCAAGTGCAGGGCGCGAAATTCAAAATATATATTTTTTAAATATTTAACTTTCACACATTAACAATTCCAATACAGCAAATGAAAGGTACACATCTTGTGAATCCAGCCAACATCTCCGATTTTTAAAATATTTTACAGCGAAAACAGCACGTATATTTATGTTAGCTCACCACCAAATACAAAAAAAGGACAGACATTTTTCACAGCACAGGTAGCATGCACAAAGCCAACCTAACTAACCAAGAACCAACCAAAGTAACCAACAAACAACTTCATCAGATGACAGTCTTATAACATGTTATACAATAAATCTATGTTTTGTTCGAAAAATGTGCATATTTCAGGTATAAATCATAGTTTACATTGCAGCTACAATCAGAAATTGCACCGAAAGCAGCCATAATAATTACAGACACCAACGTCAAATACCTAATTACTCATCAGAAAACATTTCTGAAAAATACATAGTGTACAGCAAATGAAAGACAGGCATCTTGTGATTCCAGCCAATATTTCCGATTTATTAAGTGTTTTACAGCGAAAACACAATATAGCGTTATATTAGCTTACCACAATAGCCAGAAAGACAAGCCATTTCCCAGCAGTAAAGGTTAGCGATCGTAACAAACCAGTAAAAGATATATAATTTTTGACTAACCTTGATATTCTTCATCAGATGACAGTCCTATAACATCAGGTTATACATACACTTATGTTTTGTTCGAAAATGTGCATATTTAGAGCTGAAATCAGTGGTTATACATGTTGCTATCGTAGCTACTTTTTCCACAACGTCCGGATATTTTTCTGACACACATATTCTGACCAAATAGCTATTCATAAACATAACTAAAAAATACATGTTGTATAGGAAATGATAGATCCATTAGTTCTTAATGAAATCGCAGTGTTAGAATTCAAAAAAATAACTTCATTACGACATCCAGCTTCGGTATAGCTAGAGTACCCCAAAGTTGGGCGCCGACGACTAGTTCACATGTACGACAGATATATGAAATAGCATCATAAAATATTTCTTACTTTTGCTGATCTTCCATCAGAATGTTGGACAAGGGGTCCTCTGTCAAGAACAATCGTTGTTTGGATTTAGAACGTCCATTTTCCCTCTCGATTTAGCAAGCACACTAGCCAAGTGGCGCGAATCTCTCCATGTCAACAAACGGAAGAGAACGGAACACGGCAAAACTTCTGAAAAAATTTCAATAATCTGATGAAACTATATTGAAAAAACATACTTTACGATGATATGGTCACATGTATCAAATAAAATCAAAGCCGGAGATATTAGTCGCCTATAATGGCAGCTAAACAGAAGGCAAATCCAGGTCCCTCTTCGCGCTCTCCAGAAAACAAGAAATGGGGGACACGTCATACAAAGAGCTTGTATTCCACTTCAGACCAAGATAAACACTACATTTCTTCTTTTACCGCCTCTTGACATCCAGGGGAAGGTGTATGACGTGCATGTATACTCATACGTATCATGCCCATTTATAGGCAGGAAGTAGAACAGAGCCTCGATTTCAGACTTTCCACTTCCTGGTCAGGAAGTTTGTGCCAAATGAGTTCTGTTTGACTCACAGATATAATTCAAACGGTTTTAGAAACTAGAGAGTGTTTTATATCCAATAGTAATAATAATATGCATATTGTACGAGCAAGAATTGAGTACGAGGCCGTTTGAAATGGGCACCTTTTATCTGGCTACTCAATACTGCCCCTGCAGCCCAAACAGGTTCATTGTTACCCGATTAAATTAATCATGTGACAATTAACTCATTAGGATCTGGGGCACCAAAGATAGAGGTTCTTTAAAGAGTTACTATCTTTCGAATTATACTCTAGAAGGTCTTTCCCTATCACATAAACAGTCAACTTATTAATCATAACCTTGCATCAACATCATCACTCTGAACAGTCGTAACCTTGCATCTGCAAAAACCTGAGCCTTACTTATGATTCAGTGCTACACAAATAAGTTTAAATATTTATTTACTAGCTAATTATATGGTAACACAGAATAAACATACATTCTTAATACGTTAAAAACAGGTCCCTAGCGGAATGACACAACATGGCTGCTTGTTACAAAAGAGATGGAGAAAGGGCAGAGAGGGACAGGGACACTTAACAATGGTACTATCAGAAACTACTCTCACTTACAGTAATCATATACGTTGCACACAAACCAGCACCCTCTTTAAAACTTCTTATGGCTGCATCCCGCTACCGGGATCGATATGACAGCAGCCAGTGAACGTGCAGGGCGCCATTTTCAAAACATCAAAAATCTCATAATTAAAATTCCTCAAACATACATGTATCTCATACCATTTTAAAGCTATTCGTGTTGTTAATCCCACCACAGTGTCTGATTTCAAATATGCTTTACAGCAAAAGCACCACAAACGTTTATGTTAGGTCACCACATATAGCCACAGAAAAACACAGCCATTTTTTTTTCCAGTGAAAGAGACGAGTTTCAAAAAGCACAAATAGAGATAAAATGAATCACTAACCTTTGATGATCTTCATCAGATGACACTAATAGGACTTTATGTTATACAATACATGTATGTTTTGTTTGTTAAAGTTCATATTTATCAAAATATGAGTTTACATTGGCGCGTTACATTGACTAGGTCCAAATACATCCAGTGATTTTGCATAGCCACATCATTCAGCAGAAATACTCATCATAAATGTAGATGATAATACAAGTTATACACATGGAATTATAGATATACCTCTCCTTAACCTGTTGGGGATGGGGGCGCTGTTTAGACTATTTATGCTAATGTGGCTAATTTTTTAAACGGCTTCCCACAAAATCCTTGATCGTACAATATGCATATTATTATTATTATTGGATAGAAAACAGTCTATAGTTTCTATAGGAGTTGAAATTTTGTCTCTAAGTGGAACAGAGCCCATTCTACAGCAATTTCCCTGACATGGAGTCAGATTTGAGAAACGTTGGCCACTTTTCTGAAGTCATTTAAACGGGCACTGTCGTTGCTATGACTATACGGACACTTCTTACGTCTTCCCCTGGATGCCTTTACGTGATGACGATTCCAACGGGCTCGATTGCTCGTTCACAGGCCCTACAAATGAAAAAAACCTTTAGCTAGCAAGTCTTTTCTTGCTGCGTAACGCGCGTGGAAGACACCGACCCTCTCCTGTTCCAAGCGTTAGTTTAGCCTGTTATATTTCTCCGGTCATCTTTTCACTCGTTATAGGAGTTACAAACATCACAAAGTAGTTAATTTAAAGCGTTTTATAGCAATTTATATCCGTTTAGTGCGATTTTGGGACATTTATTTTTGCAACGATGTGAAAAGTTGGTCACGCTTTTCAGTTCATCCCGAACGTAGTTGACATTTCCACATGGCAAGAGGACAGCTTTCCACCAAAAGACGATTTCTCCCAAGAAAGGATCCTTTGCCCAAGATACTGATGGAAGAACAGCTCAAGGTAGGACATTTTTATTATGATAAATCGTGTTTCTGTCGAAACATTTTAGTGGCTTAGGACGCCATGTTTTTTGACGTAGCTTCGCTTGGCGCAAACTGTATTGAAAAGTAAGGATAAATTAAAAAATGTAATAACGCAATTGTATTAAGAATTAAATTGTCTATCAATCCCTGTCCACCCTATATTTTTTAGTCACGTTTATGAGTATTTATGTATAAGAGTAGATCACTGTCTAAGTGGCGCAAGGACGTTTTCTTTACCAGCTTGTCTACATTTCACATTGTCTAACCATGATTTTGGTGGCTAAATATAAACATTTTCGATCAAACTGTATATGCATGTTGTAATGTGATGTTACAGGAGTGTCATCGGAAGAATTCTGAGAAGGTTAGTGAAAAAATTAATATCTTTTGGCGATGTTGACTTTTATCGCTCACTTTGGCTAGAATCAATGCTGGGCTGCTAATTGCTATGTGCTAAGCTAATATAACGATTTATTGTGTTTTCGCTGTAAGACACTTAGAAAATCTGAAATATTGTCTGTATTCACAGGATCTGTGTCTTTCGATTCGTGTATGCTGTGTATTTTTACGAAATGTTTGATGATTAGTAGTTAGGTAAACACGTTGCTCATTGTAATTATTCTAGTCCATTTGTGATGGTGGGTGCAATTGTAAACTATGCCATATACCTGAAATATGCACTTTTTTCTAACAAAACCTATCCCATACCATAAATATGTTATCAGACTGTCATCTAATGAGTTTTTTTGTTGGTTAGGGGCTATAAATATCTTAGTTTAGCCGAATTGGTGATGGCTACTGGTGTTGGTGGACAAATAAAAGATGGTGGAATATGCTAATGTGTTTTTTAGGTAATAGATGTACATCTTTACATATTGTGTCTTCCCTGTAAAACATTTTAAAAATCGGAAATGTTGACTGGATTCATAAGATCTGTGTCTTTCATTAGCTGTATTGGACTTTAATGTGTGAAAGTTAAATATTTTAAAAAAATATTTTTTTTGAATTTCGCGGCACTGGTTTTTCAGTGGGGGGGGGGGGGGAGTGCCGCTAGCGCCACGCTGATCCTAGACAGGTTAATGCAACCGCTGTGTCTGATTTCAAAAAAACTTTACGGAATAAGCCAGCCATGCAATAATCTGAGACAGCGCTCAGAAAAATTAGTCACAATTAGCCGCCATGTTGACGTCAACATAAACAAGAAATTACATGATACATATTCCCTTACCTTTGATGATCTACATCAGAAAGCACTCCAGGATTCCCAGGTCCACAATAAATGTTTATTTTGTTCGATAATGTCCGTCATTTATGTCCAAATACCTTCTTTTGTTAGCGCGTTTGGTATACATATCTAAACGCTCATTCTGGTCAGCGTTACATCGGACAAAAACTTCAAAAAGTTATATTACAGGTCGAAGAAACATTTCAAACTAAGTACAGAATCAATCATTAGGATGTTTTTAACATAAAGCTTCAATAAAGTTCCAACCGGAGTATTCCTTCTTGTCTTCATGAGAAATGGAACGCAAGCGTGATCAGAAAATGGCTGACTGCCAGACACCTGAAAGATTCTGCTATCATTCACTCCCACAACACCATAGAAATCTCATTATAATTTCTATTGATGGTTGACATCTAGTGGAACCCCTAGGCAGTGCAACATCATTAATATCTCAATGGGATTTCATTGGGGACTCTGGTGAATACATACAAAGCTCAGATTTCTCACTTCCTGTTTTGATTTCTCCTCAGGATTTTGCTTGCCATATGAGTTCTGTTATACTCACAGACATCATTCAAACAGTTTTAGAAACTTTAGAGTGTTTTCAATCCAATACTAATAATAATATGAATATATTAGCAACTGAGACTGAGGAGCAGGCCGTTTACTTTGGGCAACTTATTCATCCAAGCTACTCAATACTGTCCCCCAGCCATAAGAAGTTATTAAGTAAGCAATCATGAATGTATTTACGTGAAATGCCTAGGTTGCCATGTATCTTTCTCGGAACCGGTCTGCTTTAGAAAAGGGGTTTGGCCTTTTCGCGACACGCTTGTATGGTTCTGTTTGTCCAAAAGGGTTACAACAAGTCTTCTACTGTTGTTCTCCTCTGTAGTTGTCCGGTATCAGGTGACTTGTCATGTAGTCCTGAACAGAACTACACAGTTTATTTTCCTTCCATTCGCTCTCGAAGATGTTTTTTTTTTAAGATAGTCTTGCCAGCCGTGTCGATGGTTCCCAGTGAGGTGATGAGAGTAGCGTAATACGATGGTTTGAGCAGAGTAGTAGAATGGTCCCACTTAAATTAACTTTGGAAGATACTTTACTTAGGACAGCTAATCAGCCGTACCAGTGAATGTCCGAGAGGTGAGTTCATTGTCTCTACCTCATGTTGAGATTAAAAATTCAGACCACTTTAAACGTGCAACTGCAGCTTTACGTCTCTCTGGTCTAGTATGTTTATTTCTTAACACATCCTTTTATACAGTTTGTTTGGAAGGGGTGGTTCCGCCAGGCTGACACGCTCTCTGACCTCCCTCAGGGGTGGTGGCTACTTACTCTGCTCAGTTATAACAAACAAATATCTCTTATAGTTTGTCAAATCACATCCCTCTCTTAACAAAAACAGTTTAATAATTGTTCATATTACATGCACAACGCATAGGATGGAAACGTCATACATGTAGTGGGTATACTTTTCAAGTTACAATATTTCCTTCATCACAAAATAACAATCAAAAATGACATTCGTGTTCTATGGATCGCCTCTGACCATTCCCACGTTCTATGTTAGAAATATTGTTCCAGTGAGTTGTTAATCCCGTCTAGTTCTTTCCTCCCCTCCCTTTGCGGGTGAGAGGGGGTCTGAGTGATGTCCTGGTTTGTGGATCATCGTGACAGTCCCCCTCTGGTGGTTTAACTTGGTAAGATTTCTGCAAGCTGTAGACTCCCACAAGAATGGTCATGGGATGTCCTGGTTGTGGATCATCATTCCGGACCCGTCGTCCGGTTGTCCAGGCTGGTAGATCTAGGCAGTAACTTAGACAGACATTAATAATGCACAACACTCACGCAATACATCATTACATTTCTTCCCCAAATTAGTAGCGTTGTGGCACTAACTGGTGGTTGTATGGGGAATTTGTTTATGGCAGTATCACTTCCTAAGTGTCAAAGAAAATGAAAATAAAAATTGAGAATAAAAAAGGATACAAAATATAGTTACCACACTTTAATCATCTAATTGATGATATCATGACGTACTCTAATGTCATGTCTAGGGCGGCCCTACTTGAAGGTGTGTGGCTTAACATATCCTGAAAATGGCATCTGCTGCTTTAGATTGAAGGTCATATCTTAGTTATTGTTTTCATATCTACACAAAATAAGCTATTTTCTTTACTTTCAGAGTGCGAGCTTATCAAGGGGTTGAAAATGTAGATATTGCCAGATCTATGTTCACTGTCTGAAGAACAGGCCGTGGAAGCTTTATTGTACATGGAATCTGTCTCACATGCATTTATTTAAAAACCCTTAAGATGTCAGCTGCTAATTTTAAGATTTACACCCCCTAAACACTCAGCCATTTTCACTGGACTATCAAGCCCCTGTTGCTGCCAAATGTATCGTCACTAATACAGCTTTGTGTCACACCCTGACCATAGAGAGCTTTTATTCTCTATGTTGGTTAGGTCGGGGTGTGATTAAGGGTGGGTTATCTAGGTGAATTATATTTCTATGTTGGCCTAGTATGGTTCCCAATCAGAGGCAGCTGTTTATCATTGTCTCTGATTGGAGTTCATATTTAGGTAGCCATTTTCCCATTGTGCTTTATGGGATCTTGACTATGTGTGCGTGTAGTTGCTTTCTGCACTGCATGTAGCGTCACGTTTCGTTTATTGGCGTGATTGTTTTTGTGCTTTAAGTTTCTCTTCTAAATAAAAGGATGGAAACATACCACGCTGCATCTTGGTCCACTCCTTATAACGAGCGTGACACTTTGTTTCTTTTGAGCATTCCAGATTCAGAAGGTGAAGGACCTTCTTTATCAGGAGGATAATCTGGATTCTGGAAACACTGACAATTGGGTCATTGTTCCTGACATCCCATGCCCCCTGTCTACTGAGAATCTTGCTGTGCTGCAACGTCAAGTGAACCCTGCAGTACCACTGACTCATCTGTTGGTCTGGACATATACATGCATGCTCTTCGATTAGTTATGAGTCTCCAGCCTTTTTAGGTGCAGTCCTCCCACACTATGTAGGATATTGTTTTAGCCCCAGTGCCACTCCTGATAATGGCAAACATTTGTATTTTTTGGAGGAGGGTGAAAGGATAGCAGGCCCAGCTGTCAAAGTGAGAGAGTAGGCTATTCTGGATAGAGCAGGTACTTTTTGTAGTCTATTTCTTGTGAGGTTTTCTGTCCTCAGATTCAGAGAGCTGTGAAAGCCTGTCTGCAGGTTAAGAGGTCCCAATGAAGAGCAGCGGTTCTTAGTCCTGGTCCTGGGGTCCACATTTTTGTTTTTGCCTTAGCACTACACAGCTGATTCACAGTATCAAGTCACCATCAAGCTTCAAGTGATATTTATGTATTCATTTGTGACGCTATCCTTGATATGACCCTGCTATTGTCACATGCCACACATGCACATGTATCTATCTATCCAATGTTATCATGATTTGTTATAAGGGATATTATACTTATATTATACAGGTATTATTAATACAAGTATTATTAAAGAGATACTTTAGATTGAAATACAGATAGAGATGTAGTAGTCCCAGAGTTAATGATCCAAGGTCCGTTTTGCATTTCCCCTCCTGATGATTATGATGACTGACCATGTTAGAATAAAAAAACAAAGCTTACTCATGCCATCTCTCTATCCATCTGACTCTCGTCTGCAGGTATGTTTTGATGTGAGAGAGGAAGCCAGTCCCGTCATCGCCACCTCACCCGCTTTTATGATAACCTTTAGGCCGACTGGGAGCCCAAGGCTGGTTAGGAGACACCACAAGGTACATTAACTAATTGTGATTAACTGAGAGAATATTAGGGTAGCACTGTAATTCATTAATCATATGCTGTCTTCCCTGCTCCTCTGTTTTACATCTTTCCTTTTCTACACTACTCTCCCATCTCCTCTTCTTCTTTTTTATAATGCACACCATATGTGCTTTGAAGTACAGATTGAACTTGTATTTATATTATAATATTACAATTATAATATTTATAATGCATGTATAATGTATTTATAACACCTGGATAATGAACTTTCAATAAAGCGTTTCACATTCTCCACTGGTTGAAATTAAGCATCTCATTTAAATACTACACCTATACTGTGTCCTCAGATTAATGCAGATGAAGGGAGTTAGATATGCATAGGTATATTTCTGTATATATGAATTACAAATCAGCCTTTACTTAAATCATGTTTCTAGTCTATTGTATAGTTACAATGTCACCACGTGTCACCACGTCACCACGTTAAATCACCACGTTCCAACCAACCATTGAAACCAGATCTTAAATGTGCCATTTGTGCCAGATCTTAAATGTGCCAGATCTTAAATGTGCCAGATCTTAAATGTGCCAAAACTAAATGTGCCAGATCTTAAATGTGCCAATGTAATCTAACCTCAGCAAAAAAAGAAACGTCCTCTCACTGTCAACTGTGTTTATTTTCAGCAAACTTAACATGTGTAAATATTTGTATGAACATAACAAGATTCAACAACTCAGACATGAACTGAACAGGCTCCACAGACATGTGACTAACATAAATTGAATAATGTGTCCCTGAACAAAGGGGGGGTCAAAATCAAAAGTAACAGTCAGTATCTGGTGTGGCCACCAGCTGCATTAAGTACTGCAGTGCATCTCTTCCTCGTGGACTGCACAAGATTTGTCAGTTCTTGCTGTGAGATGTTACCCCACTCTTCCACCAAGGCACTTGCAAGTTCCCAGACATTTCTGGAGGGAATGGCCCTAGACCGCACCCTCCGATCCAACAGGTCCCAGACGTGCTCAATGGGATTGAGATCCGGGCTCTTCGCTGACCATGGCAGAACACTGACATTCCTGTCTTGCAGGAAATCATGCACAGAATGAGCAGTATGGCTGGTGGCATTGTCATGCTGGAGGGTCATGTCAGGATGAGCCTGCAGGAAGGGTACCAGATGAGGGAGGAGGATGTCTTCCCTGTAACTCACAACGTTGAGATTGCCTGCAATGACAACAAGCTCAGTCCGATGAAGCTGTGACACACCGCCCCAGACCATGACGGACCCTCCACCTCCAAATCTATTTTCCTCCAGAGTACAGGCCTCGGTGTAACGCTCACTCCTTCAACGATAAACGCAAATCTGACCATCACCCCTGTTGAGACAAAACCGCAACTTGTCAGTGAAGAGCACTTTTTGCCAGTCCTGTCTGGCCCAGCGACGGTGGGTTTGTGCTTTGTCTAAGATCTGTATGACTTAAACATGTAGTTATAGGCTAACTAGCATGCTACGTTAAGTTGTAATCCGTGAACTCAGGCTCAGAGTATCACAGGTTAAATCCAACATTTTGACAGTTAAGTTTAGGCATTAATTCTGAATGGTAAAGATAAGGGTTCAGGTTTGGAATAGGGTTAAAACTGAAAAAAATGTAAACGAGTCCCTAGCACTGGGATGAAACCTGCGATCCTTGGAGCCGGAGTGTGGGGTTCAAGCCCTTCCTCTATGCAAATCCACAAATCCTCAACTCCAATCGATTTAAATTAAATACATCTGTTCCCAAGTAATCCCACCCATAATAGAACGACACGTGATCGTATACAAATGTAAGCAAGATTTGAAATGATGTTGTTTTAGTCAAACATTATATCTGTTTGGGCTTCTTGCTGTCTACAAATTATTTGTAATTATGTTCCCGCCCTCCGACCATCCGCTCAAGAAAAAATCGGCCCGCGCCTGAATCTAGTTGATGATCCCTGCCCTATACAGTAAGCATGTGTCACGTTCCTGACCTTATTTCCTTTGTTTAGTCTTTGTTTAGTTGGTCAGGACGTGAGCTGGGTGGGTGTAGTCTATGTTATGTGTCTCATTGGTTTAGGTGTGTCTGATTTGCCTGATATGGTTCTCAATCAGAGGCAGGTGTTTTACGTTGTCTCTGATTGGGAACCATATTTAGGTAGGCTGTGTTCACTGTTTGTTTGTGGGTGATTGTTCCTGTCCGTTGCGTTCTTTGTTTTATAGGTTCACATGTTCAGGACTATAGCGTCGTTGGTTTCGTTTTGTTTATTGTTTTTGTTCGTGTTTAATAAGTGTTCGAATAAATATGGATACATACCACGCTGCGATTTCGTCCGATCCTTGCTCCTCCTCAGACGAGGAGGATTACGACGTTCGTTACAGCATGTATCCAAAATAAAGTTGCTGGGGTCTTTTTGATGGGGAAGGGAGGGTTCACACTGCTTTACAAAAATTACATTGGCCAATACAGAACTCTAATTATTGTAGTATATGCCATTTACGTAGCAGACACTTTTATCCAAAGTAACAACAGCCCACAAATGATGGTATTGTATGTGAACCCAGTGGAAATCGAACCCACAAGTCTGATGTTGCTAGTGTCATGCCAAAAGGTTTTTCTCCAGGTGCATGAGGATATATTTTTGCGATTTTGATGAAAACCTATGGGAAAATTCTCAAGACAGGCTTGATGCAAACTAGTGCCTGCAAAGAATAGTTTCTTTCGTTTAATTACATTGGGGAATATGTCTTCAATGATCACACCTTTGATCACACATGGGATGAATGGTGATTTACAATATTGTAGCATACTACATTCAAGGGCAATTTTGAAACATGTACTGTATCTTAAATGTTTTGCTATTCGATTAAGTGGTTGTTAAAATAACTACATTGAGAAGATATCATTATGTTGTGTTTTGGTGATTGAACCAATGTATATTTCCCAGTAGACGTATTTGTTGGATCAATTGTTGTGTGGTGAAATATGTCTACAAATAAAATGAATGCACAATGAAAGGTTTTGAATGTAAGACTGGCTGAATTACACGTGTTACCAGTTTGGAGTTTTGTAATAGTAGTTAAAAAAATTCACCATATACTTGTGAAAATAGTACCAAAGCGATAAAAAAACAGTAACATAGAATACAGTGTTACAGTTGTGATAGCGTGGGAAAGGAAAACAGACACTCATGGTTTTGGTAGTAGTGGTGTTCACTTAAAGAGGCACCTGTGCACTGTGCACTTGAAAATATGTTTTATTGTTTTCAAATCATTGCTTACCAGCAGTCTCAATAACAACACATTCTTATTGACACTGCTAATATGTCGTGTGTGTGTGTGTGTGTGTGTGTGTGTGTGTGTGTGTGTGTGTGTGTGTGTGTGTGTGTGTGTGTGTGTGTGTGTGTGTGTGTGTGTGTGTGTGTGGTGTGCGTGTGTGTGTGTGCACCAGGCTAGCTGATGGAGTGTTTTCAATCCGGAGTGACAGTACAGTATGACCATCCTAACATGGAGCTGAAAGCTGAATGAGTTGACTGATTAGCATGATGCACTTCAGCGTGTGTGTGTGTGTGTGTGTGTGTGTGTGTATGTGTGTGTGTGTGTGTGTGTGTGTGTGTGTGTGTGTGTGTGTGTGTGTGTGTGTGTGTGTGTGTGTGTGTGTGTGTGTGGTGGGGGGGGGGGGGGGGGGGGGGGGTGCGTGCGCGCGTGCGTGCGTGCGTGTAGGTGGACGTATTTAACTATTCTAGTAAACAAACAAAAATGTGACCAACTGGGAACATTTTGTTAGTCCCCACAAGGTCAAATGGTATTTCTAGGAGGTTAAGTGATAAGGTTAGAATTAGTGTTAGGGTTAGAATTACATTAAAAGGGTTAGGGTTAGGAGCTATGGTTAGGTTTAGGGTTAGGTTTAAGGTTAAGGTTAGGGTTAGGGTACAAGTATAGGTTAGGGTTAGGTTTAGGGTTAGGGGTTAGAGAAAACAGGATTTTGAATGGGACTGATTTGTGTGTCAGCACAAGGCTATCTGTACAAGACTGTGTGTGTGTGTGTGTGTGTGTGTGTGTGTGTGTGTGTGTGTGTGTGTGTGTGTGTGTGTGTGTGTGTGTGTGTGCCATGAGAAGCTAGTTGGAGGAAGTCTGTTTCTGTAATAGATTTATGGATTGGCTGCAATGCACCATTTATTAATTTGCATTATATCTTCTATGTTCTGATTTAAAGCCTGAGTTTGCATCCAATCTTATGCACACTCTGACTGCCCGATTTAAGTGTGAGAAAGCAGCAAGAGAGAAAAACAGAGAGATAATAACTTGCCGGGGAGATGAAGAAGTAAACATGCAGCAGAAATTCATTTTGCTGGTCTGCTCATCATTATCATTATGATTACTGAAACAGCAACAACAAAATAGAACAGTATTTTTACCCCTCTCTCATTCTGTTTTTCTCCCTGTGTGTCTCTCTCTCTCTCTCTCTATGTCTCTGTCTCTGTGTGTGTGATCAATTGGTGATGGTAAAAAGCCAAGTACTGTCTCTCTGTGTGAGATTTATTTACTGTGTTGTCAGTCAAGCCACAAGCAGAAAACACAGACTCCTGTGCAGAAAAACACAATTCACGTACATAAAGCATGCACGCGCGCACACACACGATGTATGTCTGCTAGAGTTATGCAGGGAATCATGTTCCTATACATGTGATAGTATGCAAAGTACGTCTTACAAATCACACGAGTGAATACAATTTGTGACCTTGTATTTTTCCTACAGCAAATAGAATTCACAAAATAAAAATAAAATTCTGCACTCTTTCAAACGCCTTTCTTATTTAAACTGATCGACTTGATGGGATTGTTAAATCAATTTAAGACGGCATTAGTTTTACAAAGCAGTATTTACAGTCCCTTCTCAGGCTTAGTAGTGGAGTTAAAGGGACAATAAGAAATGTCCATATTTTGCTGTTGTTCCCCTTTATTGCATGTATTGGAATAGACTCAACGGACACTTGTTCCAATTTATTTGAAAATGAATATTTCTGTTAAACAAGCTGTGTGTGAGAGTGAGTGATTGCATGTTTTGACAGTGCACGCACGCACGCACACACACACACATACACACCCGTTCTTCACACATTGAACAACATACATCACACATAGTTATCATTGGCCTTGGCTTTGCACAGTAATGAGTCACACTCTCAACCACACACATCACAAATTACTGTACACACACTCCCACACACACATGGCACACACACATACAGTATACCTCTACTTGGTGCTAAACAGTGTACTGTAGTATCACTAGCAAATATAAGACTTTCAGTACCATGGACAGTGATTATACATCAAATCACATTTTATTGGTCACATACAGATGGTCAGCAGATGTTAATGCTGCTCCAGTTTCAACTGTTCTGCCTGCGGCTATGGAACCCTGACCTGTTCACCGGATGTGCTAAAAAAGCCAACTGACATTTACTCCTGAGGTGCTGACTTGCTGCACCCTCGATAACTACTGTGATTATTATTATTTGACCATGCTGGTCATTTATGAACATTTGAACATCTTGGCCATGTGCTGTAATAATCTCCACCCGGCACAGCCAGAAGAGGACTGGCCACCCCTCATAGCCTGGTTCCTCTCTAGGTTTCTTCCTAGGTTTTGGCCTTTCATGGGAGGTTTTCCTAGCCACCGTGCTTCTACACCTGCATTGCTTGCTGTTTGGGGTTTTAGGCTGGGTTTCTGTACAGCACTTTGAGATATCAGCTGATGTACGAAGGGCTACATAAATACATTTGATTTGATTTGATTTGATTTAATGCGAGTCCAGCGAACTGCTTGTGCTTCTAGTTCCAACTATGCAGTAATATCTAACAAGTAATCTAACAAATTCACAACAACTACCTTATCCACACAAATATACACACATGTAAAGGGATGAATAAGATATGTACATACTATAAATATATGGATGAGCGATGGCGTGCGGCATAGGCAAGATGCAGTACATGGTGTAGAATACAGTACATACAGTTGAAGTCGGAAATTTACATATACCTTAGCCAAATACATTTAACTTTTTATGGCTGCAGGGGCAGTATTGAGTAGCTTGGATGAAAGGTGCCCATTTCAAACGGCCTCGTACTCAATTCTTGCTCGTACAATATGCATATTATTACTATTGGATAGAAAACACTCTCAAGTTTCTAAAACCGTTTGAATTATATCTGTGAGTAAAACAGAAATCATTTTGCAGCAAACTTCCTGTCAGAAAGTGAAAAATCTGAAATCGAGGCTCTGTTCCAGGGCCTCCCTAATCATTTGCTTGAAATCTATTAGTATACATGCACTTCATACGCCTTCCACTAGATGTCAATAGGCTGTGAGAGGTGAAATGGAGTGTATAGCTATTTCTATGGTCAAAAGAGATAGCTTGGAATGACATGACCCCAAATTCCTTTGTTCAGGAAGGCGCAGGAAGTACATCAGCATTGGCTTCTGAAAAGCTTTTGTTATAGACGGCTAATATCTCCGGCTTTGATTTTATTTGATAAATGTGACAATATCATCGTAAAGTATGTTTTTTCAATATAGTTTAATCAGATTATTGAAATTTTTTCGGGAGTTTTGGCGTGTTCCGTTCTCTGCGTTTGTTCACGATGGACAGCTTCGCGCCACTTGGCAAGTTTTGCTTGCTAATTCGTTCTGGACGAAGGACCCCTTGTGCAAGATTCTGATGGAAGCTCAACAAAAGTAGGACCCATTTATGATGTTATTTCCTATTTCTGTCGAAAATGTGTTGTTGTGTTTTCCGCCTTGATTTTTGGCGCTGTCTCGCTATAACGTAAGCTGCATGTCGTACTAAAGTTATTTTTAGAATTCTAACACGGCGATTGCATTAAGAACTAGTGTATCTATCATTTGCTGTACAACAAGTATTTTTTAGTAACGTTTATGATTAGTTATTTGGTCAGAATAGGTGAGTGTCAGAAATATATCCGGAGATTCTGGAAAATATTTGCTACGTTTTCACAAAGTATAACCACGGATTTCAGCTCTAAATATGCACATTTTCGAACAAACCATATATGTATTGTGTAATATGATGTTATAGGACTGTCATCTGATGAAGTTTATGAAGGTTAGTGAAATAATTAATATCTTTTGCTGGTTTTGTCGCTATCGCTACTGTTGCCTTGAATCAATGTAGTTGTGTGGTTGGCTATTGTAGTAAGCTAATATAATGCTATATTGTGTTTTCGCTGTAAAACACTTAAAGAATCGGAAATATTGGCTGGATTCACAAGATGTTTGTCTTTCATTTGCTGTACACCGAGTATTTAGGTATTTCAATTTGGTCTCTGTAATTGTTCTAGCTGCTTCGGTGCTATTTCCAATTGTAGCTGCAATGTAAAACTATGATTTATACCTCAAATATGCACATTTTTCGAACAAAACATAGATTTATTGTATAACATGTTATAAGACTGTCATCTGATGAAGTTGTTTCTTGGTTAGTTTGGTTGGTTCTTGGTTAGTTTGGTTGGTTTTGTGCAAGCTACCTGTGCTGTGAAAAATGTCTGTGCTTTTTTCTATTTGGTGGTGAGCTAACATAAATGTACCTGGTGTTTTCGCTGTAAAACATTTAACCTGTTGAGGATGGGGGCGCTGTTGTCACTATTTATGCTAATCGTGTAATTTTTGAAACGGCTTCCCACAAAATTCTTGATCGTACAATATGCATATTATTATTATTATTGGATAGAAAACAGTCTATAGTTTCTATAGGAGTTGAAATTTTGTCTCTAAGTTGAACAGAACCCATTCTACAGCAATTTCCCTGACATGGAGTCAGATTTCAGAAATGTTGGCCCCTGATCTGGAGTCAGTTAAAAGGCCGCAGTTATTGCTATGAGTATACGGACACTGCTTACGTCTTCCCCTGGATGCCTTTACGTGATGACGATTTGAATGGGGTCGATTGCGCGTTCACAGGCACTACAAATTAAAAAACCCTGTAGCTAGGAACTCTTTTCTTGCTGCGTAATGCGCCTGGAGGACATCGACCCGCACTTGTTCCAAGCATTAGTGGAGGGAGTAATATTACTCTGGTCATGTTTCTACTCGTTATGGGAGTTAAAAACATCATAAGGTAGTTAATTTAAAGCGTTTTATAGCAATTTATATCCGTTTAGTGCGATTTTGGGACATTTATTTCTGAAACGCTGTGAATTGCTGGGCACGCTTCCAGTTCATCCCGAACGCAGTTGGCATTTCCACATGGCAAGAGGACAGCTTTTCACCAAAAGACGATTAGACCCAAGAAAGGATCCTTTGCCCAAGATACTGATGGAAGAACAGCTCAAAGTAGGACATTTTTATTATGATAAATCGTGTTTCTGTCGAAAAATGTTAGTGGCTTAGGACGCCATGTTTTTTGACGTAGCTTCGCTTGGCGCAAACTGTATTGAAAAGTAAGGATAATTAAAAAAATGTAATTCCGCGATTGTATTAAGAATTAAATTGTCTATCAATCCCTGTCCACCCTATATTTTTTAGTCACGTTTATGAGTATTTATGTATAAGAGTAGATCACTGTCTACTGATCACTGGCCCGTTCCTGTAGGTTCATGCTCTACAACATCCGCAGAGTACGACCCTGCCTCACACAGGAAGCGGCGCAGGTCCTAATCCAGGCACTTGTCATCTTCCGTCTGGATTACTGCAACTCGCTGCTGGCTGGGCTCCCTGCCTGTGCCATTAAACCCCTACAACTCATCCAGAACGCCGCAGCCCGTCTGGTGTTCAACCTTCCCAAGTTCTCTCACGTCACCCCGCTCCTCCGCTCTCTCCACTGGCTTCCAGTTGAAGCTCGCATCCGCTACAAGACCATGGTGCTTGCCTACGGAGCTGTGAGGGGAACGGCACCTCAGTACCTTCAGGCTCTGATCAGGCCCTACACCCAAACAAGGGCACTGCGTTCATCCACCTCTGGCCTGCTCGCCTCCCTACCACTGAGGAAGTACAGTTCCCGCTCAGCCCAGTCAAAACTGTTCGCTGCTCTGGCACCCCAATGGTGGAACAAACTCCCTCACGACGCCAGGACAGCGGAGTCAATCACCACCTTCCGGAGACACCTGAAACCCCACCTCTTCAAGGAATACCTAGGATAGGATAAAGCAATCCTTCTGCCCCCCCCCCCCCCCCCCCCTTAAAAGATTTAGATGCACTATTGTAAAGTGGCTGTTCCACTGGATGTCATAAGGTGAATGCACCAATTTGTAAGTCGCTCTGGATAAGAGCGTCTGCTAAATGACTTAAATGTAATGTAAATGTAATATGGCGCACGGACATTTTCTCACCAGCTGGGCTACATTTCACATTGTCTAACCATGATTTTGGTGGCTAAATATAAACATTTTCGATCAAACTCTATATGGATTGTGTAATATGATGTTACAGGATTGTCATCTGAAGAATTCTGAGAAGGTTAGTGAAAAAATTAATATATTTTGGCGATGTTGACGTTATCGCTCACTTTGGCTAGAATCAATGCTGGGCTGCTATGTGCTATGTGCTATGCTAATATAACGATTTATTGTGTTTTCGCTGTAAGACACTTAGAAAATCTGAAATATTGTCTGTATTCACAGGATCTGTGTCTTTCGATTAGTGTATGCTGTGTATTTTTACGAAATGTTTAATGATTAGTAAGTAGGTAAACACGTTGCTCTATGTAGTTATTCTAGTCCATTTGTGACGGTGGGTGCAATTGTAACCTATGCCATCTACCTGAAATATGCACTTTTTTCTAACAAAACCTATCCCATACCATAAATATGTTGTTGTTGTTGGCTGGATTCACAAGATGTTTATCTTTCATTTGCTGTATTGGACTTGTTAATGTGTGAAAGTTAAATATTTCAAAAAAATATATTTCGAATTTCGCGCCCTGCACTTGGACTGGCTGTTGTCATATGTGTACCGACACCGGGCTTGCAGCCATAAGAAATTAATCTCAGTTTTTCTCAATTCCTGACAATTAATCATAGTAATAATTCCCTGTCTTATGTAAGTTAGGATCACCTCTTTATTTTAAGAATGTGAAATATCAGAATAATAGTTGAGAGAATGATTTATTTTAGCTTTTATTTCTTTCATCATACATCATACATCATTTCATCATACATTCAATAAGTATTTGGTAGCATTGCATTTAAATTGTTTCACTTGGTTCAAACGTTTCGGGTAGCCTTCCACAAGCTTCCCACAATAGGTTGGGTGAATTTTGGCCCATTCCTCCTGTCTGAGCTGGTGTAACTGAGTCAGGTTTGTAGGCCTCCTTGCTCGCATGCGCTTTTTCAGTTCTGCCCACAAATGTTCTATAGGATGAGGTCAGGGCTTTGTGATGGCCACTCCAATACCTTGACTTTGTTGTCCTTAAGCCATTTTGCGACAACTTTGGAAGTATGCTTGGGGTCATTGTCCATGTGGAAGACCCATTTGAGACCAAGCTTTAACTTCCTGACTGATGTCTTGAGATGTTGTTTCAATATATTCACATACTTTTCCATCCTCATGATGCCATGTATTTTGTGAAGTGCACCAGTCCCTCCTGTAGCAAAGCACCCCCACAACATGATGCTGCAAACCCTGTGCTTCACGGTTGGGATGGTGTTCTTCTGCTTGCAAGCATCCCCCTTTTTTCTTCAATTATAACGATGGTCATTGTGGCCAAACAGTTATATTTTTGTTTCATCAGACCAGAGGACATTTCTCCAAAAAGTACGATCTTTGTTCCCATGTGCAGTTGCAAACCGTAGTCTGGCTTTTTTATGGCGGTTTTGGAGCAGTGGCTTCTTCCTTGCTGAGCAGCCATTCAGATTATGTTGATATAGAACTGGTTTTACTGTGGATATAGATATTTTTGTACCTGTTTCCTCCAGCATCTTCACAAGGTCCTTTGCTGTTGTTCCGGGATTGATTTGCAATTTTCGCACAAAAGTATTGTCAGAGGCTATCTAGAAGATAGCGAAGGAGTCAAGCGCAGGACACGGGTAAGAGTAAAAGAACACTGAATTTACTCAATCCAAGAACGTAACAAAAATCCTGTATAAAACCAGGACAAAACAGGACATCGAACTCCAACACACGAAAGACAATCACGCACAAAACAGAAAGGGAAACCAGAGGGTTAAATAAGGAACATAATTATGAGATGGGAACCAGGTGTGTAAACAGACAAAACAAAAGGAAAAATGGAACATGGATTGGTGGCAGCTAGAAAGCCGGTGACGTCGACCGCCGAACGCCGCCCGAACAAAGAGAGGGAACAACTTCGGTGGAAGTCGTGACAAGTATGTTCATCTCTAGGAGACAGAATGCGTCTCGTTCCTGAGCGTTATGACGGCTGCGTGGTTTTTTCTGAGGTGGCTGATTGGCTGATTTCTTTTGATTTTCCCATGAGGTCAAGCAAAGAGGCACTGAGTTTGAAGGTAGGCCTTGAAAAACATCCACAGGTACACCTCCAATTGACTCAAATTATTTATATTAGCATATCAAAAGCTTCTGAAGCCATGACATAATTTTCTGGAATTTTCCAAGCTGACCCACTGGAATTGTGATACAGTGAATTATAATTGAAATAACTTCTTGTCAATAGGGGGGGACGCTGTTTTCACTTTGGAAAAAATCATGCCCAAATGAAACGGCCTCGTACTCTTTTCTAGATCATACAATATGCATATTATTATTACTATTGGATAGAAAACACTCAGACGTTTCTTAAACTGTTTGAATTATGTCTGTGAGTAAAACAGAACTCATTTTGCAGCAAACTTCCATGCAGGAAGTGAAAAATCTGAAAACGAGGCTCTGTTTCAGGGCCTGCCTATTCAATTGCCTTATATTTATCGATATGCATGCACTTCATACGCCTTCCACTAGATGTCAACAGGCAGTGGAAGGTGGAATGGGGTGTCTATCTTGATCTGAGGTCGAATGAGAGCTTTTGGAGTGGCAGGTCAGGAATTTTCTTTGTCTACCAAGGCGCGCGAAGTACCTCGACATTGTCTTCTGATAAGCGTTCGGTTTACACGGCAAATATCTCCGGCTCTGATTTCATTTGATACATGTGATAATAAAATCGTAAAGTAGGTTTTTTCAACCGAGTTATATCAGTTTATTCAACGTTTATTGGGACTTTTGGAGTTTTCCGTTCTTTGCGTCGAGAGAAGATGGGAACGTTATCAACATTGGCTAGCATTGTGGCGCGAATTCAACAGAAGAAAAGGACATTCTAAAACCAAACAACGATTTATTCTGGACCAAGGACTCCTTGTACAACATTCTGAGGAAGCTCAGCAAAAGTAAGAACAATTTATGATGTTATTTCGTATTTCTGTGGAAAATGTTGATTCCTATTCTCAGCCGTTTTGGTGAGCGCTGTCTCATAATAACGCAAGCTGTATGTTATGGTAAAGTTATTTTTAAAAATCTAACACGGCGGTTGCATTAAGAACCAGTGTATCTTTCATTTGCCATACAACAAGTATTTTTATGTAAAGTTTATGATGACTTCTTTGGTCAGATTAGGTGAGTGTCCAAAATAGCTCCGGACATTCTGGGGAAATGTTGCTACATATTCACAATGTATAACCACGGTTTGCAGCTCTAAATATGCACATTTTCGAACAAAACATAAGTGTATTGTATAACCTGATGTTGTAAGACTGTCATCTGATGAAGTTGTTTAAGGTTAGTGATTAATTTTATATCTTTTGCTGGTTTTTGCGAAAGCTATCTTTGCGGTGAATAAATGTGTTTTATGTGTTTGGCTATTGTGGTAAGCTAATATAATTCTATATTGTGTTTTCGCTGTAAAACACTTAAAAAATCGGAAATATTGGCTGGATTCACAAGATGTTTATCTTTCATTTGCTGTACACCATGTATTTTTCTTAAATGTTTTATGATGAGTATTTATGTATTTCACGTTGCTCTCTGTAATTATTCTGGCTGCTTCGGTGCTATTTGTGATGGTAGCTGCAATGTAAAACTATGATATATACCTCAAATATGCACATTTTTCGAACAAAACATAAATGTATTGTATAACATGTTATAAGACTGTCATCTGATGAAGTTGTTTCTTGGTTAGTGACTAATTATTTCTCTATTTGGTCGGTTTTGTGATAGCTACCTATGCGGTAGAAACATGGTGAAAATATGCGGTTGAGTCTTTGGCTATTGTGGTTAGCTAATAGAAATACATATTGTGTTTTCACTGTAAAACATTTAAAAAATCGGAAATGATGGCTGGATTCACAAGATGTTTATCTTTCATTTGTGTATTGGACTTGTGATTTCATGAAAATTATATTATATGATATCCCTGTCCCGTTAGGCTAGGCTATGCTAGTCAGCTTTTTTGATGAGGATGCTCCCGGATCCGGGATGGGTATTAAGTAAAGGATAATCTGTCTGTAAACAATTGTTGTAAAAATTACTTGTGCCATGCACAAAGTAGATGTCCTTACCAACTTTCCAAAACTATAGTTTGTTAACAAGACATTTGTGGAGTGGTTGAAAAACTAGTTTTAATGACTCCAACCTAAGTGTACGTAAACTTCCGATTTCAACTGTACATATGAGATGAGTAATGTAGGATATGTAAACATTTTTAAGTGGCGTTATTTAAGTAGACTAGTGATACCTCTATGTAAACATTATTGAATGGACTAGTGATACCTTTAAGAGGTCCATTTATTAAAGTGGCCAGAGATTTGAGTCTGTATGTTGGCAGCAGCCTCTCTATGTTAGTGATGGCTGTTTAACAGTCGGATGGCCTTGAGATAGAAGCTGTTTTTCAGTCTGTCTGTCCCAGCTTTGATGCACATGTACTGACCTCGCATTCTGGATGATAGCGGGGTGAACAGGTGGTGGCTCGGGTGGTTGTCGTCCTTGATGATTTGTTTAACCTTCCTGTGACATTGGGTGCTGTAGGTGTCCTGGAGGTCAGGTAGTCACATCCCCCGGTGATGCGTTGGGCATACAGCACTACCCTCTGGAGAGCCTCGCGGTTGAGGGTGGTGCAATTTCCCTGCCAGGGGGTGATACAGGATGCTCTCGATTTTGCATCTGTAACATTTTGGGAGGGTTTTAGATGACAAGCCAAATTTCTTCAGCCTCCTGAGGTTGCTGTTGTTGCGCCTTTTTCGTTACGCTGTCTGTGTGGGTGGACCATTTCTGTTTGTCCGTGATGTGTACGCCAAGGAACTTTCCACCTTCTCCACTCCTGTCCCGTTGATGTGGATGGGGGTGCTCCCTCTGCTGTTTTCTGAAGTCCACTATCATCTCCTTGTTTTGTTAATGTTGAGTGAGAGGTTATTTTTCTGACATCACACTCCGAGGGCACACACCTCCTCACTGTAGGCTGTCTCGTCATTGTTGGTTATCAGGCTTACCACTGTAGTGTTGTCTGCAAACTTGATGATTGAGTTGGAAGCGTGCATGTCATGGGTGAACATGGAGTACAGGAGATGGCTGAGAACACACCCTTGTGGGGCCCCAGTGTTGAGGATCAGTGGGGTGGAGATGTTGTTTCCTACCTTCACCACCTGGGGGAGGCCTGTCAGAAAGTCCAGGACCCAGTTGCACATGGCGGGGTTGGGAACAAGGGTCTCAAGCTTAATGACAAGTTTGGAGGATACTGTGGTGTTAATTGCTTAGCTGTAGTCAATGAACAGCATTCTTACATAGGTATTAGTCTTGTCCAGATGGGAGAGGGCAGTGTGAAGTGTGATGGCGATTGCATCGTCAGTGGACCTATTGGGGCGGTAAGCAAATTGGAGTGGGTCAAGGGTATCAGGTAGGGTGGAAGTGATATGGTCCTTGACTAGTCTCTCAAAGCACTTCATGATAACAGAAGTAATTGCAATGGGGCGATAGTCAGTTAGTTCAGTGACCTTAGCTTTCTTGGGAACAGGAACAATGGTGGCCATCTTGAAGCACGTGGGGATAACAGACTGGGATAGGGATTGGTTGAATATGGTCACAGAGGTTACAACATCTCCGATGCACTTGCTAATAAACTCGCTCACTGAGTCAGCGTATACGTCAATGTTATTGTCTGAGGCTATCCGGAACATATCCCAGTCCACGTGATTGAAGCAATCTTGAAGTGTGGAATCTGATTGGTCAGACCAGCATTGTATTGACCTGGGCACGGGTGTTTCCTGTTTTAGTTTCTGTCTATAGGCTGGGAGCAACAAACAGTGAGCCATGTTTCCGTGAAACAGAGAATGTTACAATCTCTGATGTGTCTCTGGAAGGCAAATCGTGCCCTAATTTTGTCCACCTTGTTATCTAGAGATTGGACATTGGCACGTAATATGCTCGGAAGCGGTGGATGGTGTGCTCCCCTTCTGAGTCTGACCAGTAGGCCGCTCCGTCAGCCTCTCCTGCGGCGACCGCGTTGTTTTGGGTCGGCCTCTGGGATAAGATCCCATGTCCAGGGTGGAGGTCCAAACAAAGGATCCGCTTCTGGAAAGACATATTCCTGGTCGTAATGATGGTAAGTTAACATCGCTTTTATATCCAATAGTTCTTCCCGGCTATATGTTATAACACTTGAGATTTTCTGGGCTAACAATGTAAGAAATAATACATAAAAAACAAATAACTGCATAGTTTTCTAAAGACCTGAAGCGAGGCGACAATCTCCGTCGGCGCCATCTTGAATGAACCCTATGTTCACCCATACACTCACTAGCCAAGGTAGCAGCAGGTACTGTAGCCTAGCGGTGAAGAACGTTGGGCCAAAAACCAAAAGGTCGCTGGTTTGAATCCCTGAGGTAGCAAGGTGGAAAAGGCTGTCGTTCTGCCCTTAAGCAAGGCAGTTAACCCCAAAAAACAGTTTCCCGGGTGCATTGGATGTCGATTAAGACCACCCCCAACACCTCTCTGATTCAGAGGATGCATTCAGTTGTGCAACTGACTAGGTTTTCCAATTACAATACTTGTTCACACTGACTGACAAATTACGAGTGGACTCTCTGGCCAATGAGTGATATGAATCATGCCTTGATGTGAATATACCTACTGTACAGAGACTGTGGGTGATACAGTACCTTCAGAAAATATTCACACCGCTTGACACACTTTCTTGTGGGATTAAAATGGATTTAATTGTCTCTTTTTTGCCAACAATCTACACAAAATACTCTGTCAAAGTGAAATAATGTATTTATTTTTTATTAATGGAAAATTAAACACTTATTGATTAGTTAACCTCTTAGAGCGGAGATCCAGTTACCGGGATCAAATTCAACAACATCCGGTGAAATCCTACCAACGGGACATTAAAAACTGTAATATTTATGTTTCATCGAGACTTGGCTGAACGACAACACGGATAATATAGGCTGTTTTCTGCATGCATCGGCAGGACAGAGCAGCTACGTCTGGTAAAATGAGGGCCGGGGGCATGTGTCTATTTGTCAATAACTGCTGGTGCGCGATGTCTAATATTAAACTGCAGCTGGCCCAGAGTATTGCTCTTAATTGTAATCAGAGGGCAAATATTAATACTATGCATGCCAGTCTCTCTTGGCTAAGAGTTGAGGAGAGACTGACTGCATCACTTTTTATAAGACACAATGTGTTGAAAATCCCAAATTGTTTGCATAGTCAACTTACACACAACTCTGACACACACACTTATCCCACCAGACATGCCACCAGGGGTCTTTTCATAGTCCCCAAATCCAGAACAAATTCAAGAAAGGGTACAGTATTTTATAGAACCCTTATTGCATGGAACTTCCTTCCATCTCATATTGCTCAAACAAACAGCAAACCTGGTTTCAAAAAACAGATAAAGCAACACCTCGCGGCACAACGCCTCTCACCTGTTTGACCTAGATAGTTTGTGTGTATGCATTGATATGTAGGCTACGTGTGCCTTTTTAAAAATGTATGTTGATCTGTCCTTGAGCTGTTCTTGTCTAATGATGTTCTGTATTATGTCATTCTGTATTGTGTTTTATATGGACCCCAGGAAGAGTAGCTGCTGCTTTTGCAACAGCTAATAGGGATCCTAATAAAATACCAAATACCAATAGGTGCCTGTCACGCCCTGACCATAGAGAGCTTTTTATGTCTCTATTTTGGTTTGGTCTGGGTGTGATTTGAGTGGGCATTCTATGTTCCTTTTTCTATGATTTGTATTTCTTTGTGTTTGGACGGGTATGGTTCTCAATCAGAGGCAGCTGTCTATCGTTGTCTCTGATTGAGAACCATACTTAGGTAGCCTTTTTCCCACCTGTATTTGTGGGTAGTTGTCCATGTATAGTTGCCTGTGAGCACTACGTTGGCGTCACGTTTTCGTTTTGATGTTTATTGTTTTGTTGGCGACATCTTATAATAAAGAAGTATGTACGCTCACCACGCTGCACCTTGGTCTACTGTTTCCACCTTAGACGATCGTGACAGTGCCCTTCTTTGTGAACCATAGGAAAACCTACCAGGTCTTTGTGGTTGAATCTGTGCTTTAAATTCACTGCTCGACTTACAGATATTTGTATGTGTGGGGTACAGAGATTGGGTAATCATTTTAATAGCACGTTAGATGCTATTATTTCAGTTAAGTCCAAGCAACTTATTATGTGACTTGTTTAGCACATTTCTATTCACTAATTAATTTAGGCTTGCCATAAAAAAGGGTTGAATACTTATTGACTTAAACTTTTAATTTATAAACATTTATAAAAACCAAATTCCATTCTGACATTATGGGGTATTCAGTGTAGATCAGTGACACAAAATCTCAGTTGAATCCATTTTAAATTCAAGCTGTAAAACAACAAAATGTGGAAAAAGTCAAGGGTTGTGAGTACTTTGTGAAGGCACTGTAGATGCATGTGCCTGGTGTGAGCCTGCTGGGAGTAGAAGAGAGAAACACAGAGGAAAAGAGAGAGAAACAGACTCGATGCCCCAGGGAGTCCAATGTGTGAAGGAGAGAGGGAGAAGTTGATGATGAGGCTCTTAACGATAATTACTAATTGCTAATTAGTAGGAGCTCCAAGTTAACAGGGACTGCAGGAGGAGGAGTTAGACGTTATGGACAAATCTGAAATTGTAACCCATTCTCTACCCATTCCGCTACTTGACTTGTTAAAACTTCTTGCGACTACAGGGGGTGCTGTTTACTCATTAGCATATTTGCATTACAGATTAAACGGCTTCCTACTCTCCTACTTTATCGTACAATATACATATTATTACTATTATTGGATAGAAAACAGTCTCTAGTTTCTATAGCCGTTGGAATTTTGTCTCTGAGTGGAACAGAACTCATTCTACAGCAATTTCCCTGACATGGAGTCAGATTTCACACATTTTGGCCCCTGATCTGGAGTCAGTTTAAAGGCCACTGTGAATGCTATAAGGATACGGACACTGCTTACGTCTTCCCCTGGATGCCTTTACGTGATGACGCTTTGAATGGTATCGATTGCCCAATCACAGCCACTATAAAATAAAAACACGTGTAGGTAGGAACTCCTTTCCAGCTGCGCCGGACGCACGGTGGACACCGACCCGTTCTTTTTCCAAGCATTAGTGGAGCCAGTAATATTTCTCAGGTCATGTTTTTACTCGTTATAGGAGTTAAAAACATCATAAGGTAGTTAATTTAAACCGTTTTATAGCAATTTATATCCGTTTAGTGCGCATTTTGGGACATTTATTTCTGAGACTTTTTGAAGAGCCGGGCAGGTTTCCAGTTCATGCCGAACGCAGTTGGCATTTCCACATGGCAAGAGGACAGCTTTCGACCAAAAGACGATTAGACCCAAGAAAGGATTCTTTGCCCAAGATTCTGATGGAAGAACAGCTCAAAGTAGGAACAATTTATTATGATAAATCGTGTTTCTGTCGAGAAATGTTAATCGCTTATGACGCCATTTTGTTTGACATAGCTTCGCTTGGCGCAAACTGTATTGAAAAGTAAGGATAATTTAAAAAATGTAAATCAGCGATTGTATTAAGAATTAAATTGTCTATCAATCGCTGTCCACCCTATATTTTTTAGTCACGTTTATGAGTATTTATGTATACGACTAGATCACTGTCTAATATGGCGCACGACATTGTCTGACCAGCTGGGCAACTTTTGTCATTGTCTAACCATGATTTTGGTGGCTAAATATGCACATTTTCGAACAAACTGTATATGTATGTTGTAATATGATGTTACAGGAGTGTCATCGGAAGAATTGTGAGGTTAGTGAAAAAATTAATATATTTTGGCGATGATATGATATCGCTCTCTTTGGCTAGAATCAGTGCTCGGGTAACGTTTGCGTATGTGGTATGCTAATATAACGATTTATTGTGTTTTCGCTGTAAGACACTGAAATATTGTCTGTATTCACAGGATCTGTGTCTTTCGATTAGTGTATGCTGTGTATTTTTACGAAATGTTTGATGATTAGTAATTAGGTAAACACGTTGCTCTATGTATTTATTCTAGTCCATTTGTGACGGTGGGTGCAATTGTAAACTATGATATCTACCTGAAATATGCACATTTTTCTAACAAAACCTATCCTATACCATAAATATGTTATCAGACTGTCATCTGATGAGTTTTTTTCTTGGTTAGTGGCTATCAATATCTTAGTTTAGCCGAATTGGTGATAGCACCTGATGGAGTAAGAAACTGATGTAGTTAGAAAAGTAGTGTCTTTTGCTAACGTGGTTAGCTAATAGATTTACATATTTTGTCTTCCCTGTAAAACATTTAAAAAATCTGAAATGGTGGCTTTATTCACAGGATCTGTATCTTTCATTAGGTGTCTTGGACTTGTGATTTAATGATATTTAGATGCTACTATTTAATTTTGACGCTATGCTAGCGATGCTAATCAGTGTGGGGGGGGGGGGGGGGGGGGGTGCTCCCGGATCCGGGGTAGATGCTCGTTAGAGGTTAATGGTAGAGACGGCTACCCAGCAAACCGGGAACTTTCTCAGAACATTAACTAAAATGTACTATTTCTTTATAGGTTCGCAGAATGTTTCATTAGGTTGTGGGAACAGACTGCTAAGAATATTGTGGGGACCTCACAAAAGATATGTTCCCAAAACACACAAAACTGTATAGTTGTGCTGACACTCAGAAAATGTTATATTTAAGTTTTACTTAATATTACCACAACATTCTAAGCATGCAAATGTGTAGCTCCTTAACCCATAACAGTCTAAGCCCTATCTAAGCCAGGGGAGGGTCATACCAAGGATCATTTAGCTATTTTAGACCCCTTGAAATATAAAAAATATATTATTAAAACAATTATTTGATGAGAAATGTAAATTGGCCTTACTGCTATTAGGCCATACAAACGCATTGAATAACAGATTCATTACACGGAACAATAGATATTCGGCTAGCTCGGAAGCAGGAGAAGGATCTGGGCTACACTACGTGGGAGGATATCGACAGGTGGGCGATAGACCCAGGGCGAGTGCCGGAGCCCGCCTGGGATTCTCTGGCGCAGTGCGAGGAGGGATACCGGCGAATGGAGGCAGCACGACGACGCGGTAGGAAGCCTGTGAGTAAACCCCAAAAATGTCTTGGGGGGTGGCTAAAAGGGAGAGTGGCGAGGTCAGGTAGGAGACCTGCGCCCACTCCTTGTACTTACCGTGGAGAGCGAGAGTACGGGCAGACACCGTGTTACGCAGTAGAGCGCATGGTGTCTCCTGTAGGTGTGCATAGCCCGGTGCGGGTTATTCCACCTCCCCGCACTGGCAGGGCTAGATTGAGTATTGAGCCGGATGTCATGAAGCCGGCCCTACATATCTGGCCACCAGTACATCTCCTCGGGCCGGCTTACATGGCACCAGCCTTATGCATGGTGTCCCCGGTTCGCCTACATAGCCCGGTGCGGGTTATTCCACCTCCCTGCACTGGTCGGGCGACGGGGAGCATACAACCAGGTAAGGTTGGGCAGGCTCAGTGCTCAAGGGAGCCAGTACGCCTGCACGGTCCGGTATTTCCGCTCCAGCCCAGTACCACCAGTGCCTACACCAAGCACCAGGCTTCCAGTGCATCTCCAGAGCCCTGTTCCTCCTCCACGCACTAGCCCTATGGTGCGTGTCTCCAGCCCAGTACCACCAGTGCCTACACCACGCACCAAGCCTCCTGTGTGTCTCCAGAGCCCTGTATGCACTGTTCCTTCTCCCCGTACTCGCCCTGATGTGCGTGCCCTCAGCCCGGTACCACCAGTGCCGGTACCACGCACCAGGCCTATAGTACGCCTTGAGAGTCCAGTGTGCCCTGTTGCTGCTCCCCGCACTAGCCTGGAGGTGCGTGTCTTTAGCCCGGTACCTCCAGTTCCGGTACCACGCACCAGGCCTACAGTGCGTCTCAGCCGGCCAGAATCTGTTGTCTGCCCAGCGGCGCATGAACGGCCCGTCTGCCCAACGGCGCCTGAACTGCCCGTCTGCAAAGCGGCGCCTGAACTGCCCGTCTGCCCAACGGAACCTGAACTGCCCGTCTGCCCAACGGCGCCTGACCTGCCCGTCTGCCCAACGCCGTCTGAACTGTCCGTCTGCCAAGCGCCGCATGAACTGCCCGTCTGTACTGAGCCTTCAAAGCCGCCCGTCTGCCATGAGCCTTCAGAGCCGTCCGCCAGACAGGAGCCGCTAGAGCCTTCCGCCAGACAGGAGCCGCTAGAGCCTTCCGCCAGACAGGAGCAGCCAAAGCCTTCCGCCAGACAGGATCAGCCAGAGCCTTCCGCCAGACAGGATCAGCCAGAGCCTTCCGCCAGACAGGATCAGCCAGAGCCTTCCGCCAGACAGGATAAGGCAGAGCCGTCAGCGAGCCATGACCAGCCAGAGCCGTCAGCGAGCCATGACCAGCCAGAGCCGTCATCCAGCCATGACCAGCCAGAGCCGTCATCCAGCCATGACCAGCCAGAGCCGTCATCCAGCCATGACCAGCCAGAGCCGTCATCCAGCCATGACCAGCCAGAGCCGTCATCCAGCCATGACCAGCCAGAGCCGTCATCCAGCCATGACCAGCCAGAGCCGTCATCCAGACATGACCAGCCAGAGCCGTCATCCAGCCATGACCCGCCAGAGCCGTCATCCAGCCATGACCCCCCAGAGCCGTCATCCAGCCATGACCCGCCAGAGCCGTCATCCAGCCAGGATCCGCCAGAGCCAGCCAGCCAGGATCCGCCAGAGCCAGCCAGCCAGGATCCGCCATCCAGTCCGGAGCTGCCGTCCCTCAGTCCGGAGCTGCCGTCCCTCAGTCCGGAGCTGCCCCTTATCCCGGTGCTGCTCCTTATCCCGGTGATGCCCCTTAATTTAGGTGGGTTTATTTGGAGGGTGGTCATTGAGAGGGGGATACGGAAGCAGGGAGTGATTATGGTGGGATGGGGACCACGCCCAGAGCCTGAGCCGCCACCGTGGACAGATGCCCACCCAGACCCTCCCCTAGACTTTTGGTGGTGCGTCCGGAGTTCGCACCTTGAGGGTGGGGGGGGGGTTCTGTCAAGTTCCTGACCTGTTTTCTGTTATTTTTGTATGTGTTTAGTTGGTCAGGACGTGAGTTGGGGTGGGCATTCTATGTTTTGTGTTTCTATGTTTAGGTCGTTTGTAATTAGCCTTATATGGTTCTCAATCAGGGACAGGTGTTTGACGTTTCCTCTGATTGAGAACCATATAAAGGTAGGCTGTTCACACTGTTTGTTTGTGGGTGGTTGTCTTCCGTGTCTGTGTATGTGCACCACACGGGACTGTTTCGTTTTGTCGTTCGTGTATGTAGTCTGTTCCTGTTCGTGAGTTCTTTGTGTATTTATGTCAGTTCCATGTTCAGGTCTGTCTACGTTCGTTTGTTATTTTGTAGTTTGTTGAAGTGTTTTCGGTTTTCGTCTTTACTTTAATAAACATTCATTATGTCAAACTATCACGCTGCGCTTTGGTCCAATCCCTACTCCTCCTCTTCTTCCGAAGAGGAGGAGGACGACCGTTACAGGTGGTTTGTTTTGAAGTGCCTGCCCTATATCTGAGAGATATGAGAAAGATCAGGAAACATTTCTAAATTTGTTTTTGTTTTTACACGTAACCCCTTGTTTTTAGCACTGAACAGTCTCCGTATGTACTGTACTTCCAATCATTTTTTCAACTGGTACCGGTGGACCTTCAGATGAGTCTTCTGAGGCCTGTGGGCATCCTAGAGCAAAACAAAGGGGTTATATTGTTTTCCACAGAGGGGTCATGTTAGTGTATAGCCCAAACTGTTCGGACGATACAGACAGAAGTTGGCAGATCGGCTGTACCAACTTCAGACGAGTCCCAAGATGCTGGTGGGCGTAGGGATTAGTTTGACATAGAGCAAAACAGAGAACGCCATTGTCTTTGTGAGAGTCATTTTTTTTTACATATTAAAACATACAATCTACCTGCAGTGAAGCTGCTCAACATTTACATTACATTCAGTCATCTAGCAGACTCCCATCCAGAGCAACCCACAGGAGCAACCAGGGTCAAACACCCCACCCAAGGGCACATCGACAGATCTCCCACCAACTCAAATCGGGGGCCCGAACCAGCAACCTATTGGCCACCGGCCCAAGCTCCTAACCGCTAGGCCACCGACCATCCAAGATCCACCACAGTTCCCCGAGAGCTGCCCCTCAACCAACCAAAAAACCTCTCCCTCCACTCCCCCCCCCCCCTCCCAAGCCACCGTTCCCCAAGCAGCCAACAAAATAAACAAAAGAGAAAAAAGAGCAAAACAACAACAGAAAACAACAAAGCAAAAACAATAGACATCAAGGACAAGAAAGATCTAAACAGCATGTCCAACTATATGCGTTTGAGTGCATGTGTTGCCTTATATCAGTGTACACATGTGTGCGTTTGAATGCGAGTGTGTGTATGCATGTGTATGTGCGTACAAGTATCTGTGAGGCATCAACCTCAGGCAACAGGCATTGGATGTAACAGTGTTGCCCCTCAGTGTCATTCAAACATATCGTTTTTTTTATTATATATTTTTTTTTACTTTGAATTGTATTATTTATTTATTTTTGTTTGTTTACTTTACCATCAAATTCACTCCCACTTGTCTCCAGTTCCACATCCAAACATTCAGTTTCCCTCCGCCCATCCCACCTACAGTTGTGGCCCAAAATATTGGCACCCTTGCACTTCTTTCAAAAAATGCACCATTTCTTCCAGAAAACTGTTGAAATTAAAAAAATATTTTGTTATCCACGTACAGTACCAGTCAAAAGTGTGGACACACCTACACATTCAAGGGTTTTTCTTTATTTTAACTATTTTCTACATTGTAGAATAGTAGTGAAGACATCAAAAATCTATGAAAAAACACATGAAATCATGTAGTAACCAAGAAAGCGTTAAACATATCAAAATATATTTTAGATTTTAGATTCTTCAAGGTAGCCACTCTTAGCCATGATGATAGCTTTGCACACTCTTGGCATTCTCTCAACCAGCTTCAGCTGGAATGCTTTCCCAACAGTCTTGAAGGAGTTTCCACATAAACTGTCTGCTTTTCCTTCACTCTGCAGTCCAACTCATCCCAAACCATCTGAATTGGGTTGAGGTCGGGTGATTGTGGAGGCCAGGTCATCTGATGCAGCACTTCATCACTTGTCACCAGTCTAATGTCCATTGCTCGTGTTTCTTGGCCCAAGCAAGTCTCTTCTTATTATTGGTGTCCTTTAGTAGTGGTTTCTTTGCAGGAATTCGACAATCAGGACCTGATTCACGCAGTCTCCTCTGAATAGTTGATGTTGAGATGTGTCTGTTACTTGAACTCTGTGAAGCATTTATTTGGGCTGCAATTTCCGAGACTGGTAACTCTAATGAACTTATCCTCTGCAGCAGAGGTAACTCTGGATCTTCCTTTCCTGTGGCAGTCCTCATGAGAGCCAGCTTCATCATAGCGCTTGATGGTTTTTGCGACTGCACTTGAAGAAACTTTCAAAATTCTTGAAATTTACCAGATTGACTGACTTTCATGTCTTAAAGTAATGATGGACTGTCGTTTCTCTTTGCTTATTTGAGATGTTCTTGCCATAATATGGACTTGGTCTTTTACCAAATAGGGCTATCTTCTGTATACCACCCCTACCTTGTCACAACACAACTGATTGGCTCAAACGCATTAAGAAGGAAAGCAATTTCACAAATTAACTTTTTACAAGGCAAACTTGTTAATTGAAATGCATTCCAGGTGACTACCTCATGAAGCTGGTTGATAGAATGCCAAGAGTGTGCAAAGCTGTCATTAAGGCAAAGGGTGGCTACTTTGAATAATCTCAAATTTAAAATGTTTTTTTTATTTGTTTAACCGGTCTAGGATGAGGGTGCCGCTCGCGGCACTCCCCCCCCCCCCCCCACTGAAAAGGCAGAGCCGCGAAATTCAAAAAAAATATTTTTTTTAAATATTTAACTTTCACACATTAAAGTCCAATACAGCTAATGAAAGACACAGATCTTGTGAATCCAGCCAACATGTCCGATTTTTAAAATGTTTTACAGGGAAGACACAATATGTAAAGATGTACATCTATTACCTAAAAACACATTAGCATAATCCACCATCTTTTATTTGTCCACCAACACCAGTAGCTATCACCAATTCGGCTAAACTAAGATATTTATAGACCCTAACCAAGAAAAAAACTCATCAGATGACAGTCTGATAACATATTTATGGTATGGGATAGGTTTTGTAGAAAAAAGTGCATATTTCAGGTAGATGGCATAGGTTACAATTGCACCCACCGTCACAAATGGACTAGAAAAACTACATTGAGCAACGTGTTTACCTACTTACTAATCATCAAACATTTCGTAAAAATACACAGCATACACTAATCGAAAGACACAGATCCTGTGAATACAGACAATATTTCAGATTTTCTAAGTGTCTTACAGCGAAAACACAATAAATCGTTATATTAGCATAGCACATAGCACATAGCAGCCCAGCATTGATTCTAGCCAAAGTGAGCGATAAAAGTCAACATCGCCAAAAGATATTAATTTTTTCACTAACCTTCTCAGAATTCTTCAGATGACACTCCTGTAACATCATATTACACAATCCATATAGAGTTTGATCGAAAATGTTTATATTTAGCCACCAAAATCATGGTTAGACAATGTGAAATGTAGCCAAGCTGGTGAGAAAATGTCCGTGCGCCACTTAGACAGTGATCTACTCTTATACATAAATACTCATAAACGTGACTAAAAAATATAGGGTGGACAGGGATTGATAGACAATTTAATTCTTAATACAATCGCGGAATTACATTTTTTAATTTATCCTTACTTTTCAATACAGTTTGCGCCAAGCGAAGCTACGTCAAAAAACATGGCGTCCTAAGCCACTAACATTTTTCGACAGAAACACGATTTATCATAATAAAAATGTCCTACTTTGAGCTGTTCTTCCATCAGTATCTTGGGCAAAGGATCCTTTCTTGGGAGTAATCGTCTTTTGGTGGAAAGCTGTCCTCTTGCCATGTGGAAATGCCAACTGCGTTCGGGATGAACTGGAAGCGTGCCCAGCAATTCACAGCGTTTCAGAAATAAATGTCCCAAAATCGCACTAAACGGATATAAATTGCTATAAAACGCTTTAAATTAACTACCTTATGATGTTTTTAACTCCCATAACGAGTAGAAACATGACCCGGGTAATATTACTCCCTCCACTAATGCTTGGAACAGGTGCGGGTCGGTGTCCTCTAGGCGCATGACGCAGCTCCAAAAGAGTGACTAGCCTCAGGGTTTTTTAATTTGTAGTGCCTGTGAACGCGCAATCGACCCCATTCAAATCGTCATCACGTAAAGGCATCCAGGGGAAGACGTAAGCAGTGTCCGTATACTCATAGCAATAACAGTGCCCTTTTAACTGACTCCAGATCAGGGGGCAAAATTTCTGAAATCTGACTCCATGTCAGGGAAATTGCTGTAGAATGGGCTCTGTTCCACTTAGAGACAAAATTTCAACTCCTATAGAAACTATAGACTGTTTTCTATCCAATAATAATAATAATATGCATATTGTACGATCAAGGATTTTGTGGGAAGCCGTTTCAAAAATTACACGATTAGCATAAATAGTCACAACAGCGCTCCCATCCTCAACAGGTTAACCTGTTAGGGGTGCAGCCCAACACCGGTACACTTATGACAACATCCAGCTCAAGTGCAGGGCGCGAAATTCAAAAGATATATTTTTTAGAAATATTTAACTTTCACACATTAACAAGTCCAAGACACCAGATGAAAGGTGCACATCTTGTGAATCAAGGCAACATGTCCGATTTTTAAAATGTTTTACAGGGAAGACACAATATGTAAATCTATTAGCTAATCACGTTAGCAAAAGACACCACTTTTCTTACTCCATCAGTTTCTTACTCCATCAGGTGCTATCACAAATTCGACCAAATAAAGATATAAATAGCCACTAACCAAGAAACAAATTCATCAGATGACAGTCTGATAACATATTTTTTGTATAGCATATGTTTTGTTCGAAAAATGTGCATATTTCAGGTATAAACCATAGTTTACATTTCAGCTACAATCAGAAATTGCACCGAAAGCAGCCATAATATTTACAGACACCAACGTCAAATAGCTAATTACTCATCATAAAACATTTCTGAAAAATACATAGTGTGCAGCAATTGAAAGACAGGCATCTTGTGATTCCAAACAATATTTCCGATTTATTAAATGTTTTACAGCGAAAACAAAATGTAGCGCTATATTTGCGTAGTCACAATAGCCAGATACACTTGGGCGCCCACGACCAATTCACATGCACGACAGATATATGAAATAACATCATAAATTGGTTCTTACTTTTGCTGATCTTTCATCAGAATGTTGAACAAGGTGTCCTCTGTCCAGATGAGTCGTTGTTTGGATTCAGAATGGCAAATTTCCCTCTTCACTTAGCATTGGCACTAGCCGAGTGGCACAAATCTCTCCGACGTAAACACAGTCAGAGGACGGAACACGGCAAAACTCCCGAAAGAATTTCAATAATCTGATTAAACTATATTGAAAAAACATACATTATGATGATATGTTCACATGTATCAAAAAAATTCCGAGGCGGGGATAGTTGTCGTCTATTACGGCAGCAAAACAAAGGCAATGGCACTTCCTTGTCGCGCGTTTCAGCGTACCGGAAGTGGACGGTTACGTCATACAAAGAGCTTTTATTCCATCCCAGACCAAGATGAACACAAAATTTCTTCTCTCACAACCTCTTGACACCAAGAGGAAGGCGTACGGAGTGTAAGTAGACTCCTAAGTGTCATGACCATGTATAGGCATCAAGTTGAACAGAACACATATTTCTGACATTTCACTTCCTGGTCAGGGAAAGTGCTGCCAAATGAATTCTGTTTCACTCAGAGAAATAATTCCAACGCTTTTAGAAACTAGAGAGTGTTTTCTATCCAATATTAATAATAATATCCATATTGTACGAGCAAGAACTGAGTAGGAGGCCGTTTGAAATGGGCACGATTTCACTGGCTACTCAACACTTTCCCTTGCAGCCAGAAGAAGTTTAAAGAACAACCAGTTATCCTCTACTGATGGGATGAGGTCAATATCCTTCCAGCATACCCGGGCCAGGTCGATTAGAAAGGCCTGCTCGCTGAAGTGTTTTAGGGAGCGTTTGACAGTGATGAGGGGTGGTTGTTTGACCGCGGACCCATAACGGACGCAGGCAATGATCGCTGAGATCCTGGTTGAAGACAGTAGAGGTGTATTTAGAGGACAGGTTGGTCAGGATGATATCTATGAGGGTGCCCGTGTTTACAGATTTAGGGTTGTACCTGGTAGGTTCCTTGATCATTTTTGAGATTGCGGGCATCTAGCTTAGATTGTAGGATGGCCGGGGTGTTAAGCATATCCTTGTTTAGGTCACCTAACAGTACGAACTCTGAAGATAAATGGGGGGCAATCAATTTACATATGGAGTCCAGGGTACAACTGGGGGATGAGGGGGGTCTATAACAAGCGGCAACAGTGAGAGACTTATTTCTGGAAAGGTGATTTTTAAAAGTGGAAGCTCGAACTGTTTGGGCACAGACCTGGATAGCATGACAGAACTCTGCAGACTGTCTCTGCACGCGTTGTTAATGTTCCATAATTTCAAAATAAGTCCATTTATGATTTACATAGTATATTTATTTTAGGTTTAACATAATATTCCACTGATGTTCACGCAATATGCATTTTACCTCGTATTGGAGATCCTCAGACCATGTCAAGAATATTTATAAAATGTTTAAGTTTGACCTAATATTACCACAACATTTTCAACATGCAAATATGTAGCTCCTTAAAGCAGATTGGAGAGAAATATAATGAAATCAAGTAGTAAACAAAAAAGTGTTAAAGTGATTTCCTTAACATCTTAAATAAGCATGCCCCTTTCAAAAAAAATTGAACTAAGAACAGATATAGCCCTTGGTTCACTCCAGACTTGACTGCCCTTGACCAGCACAAAACCATCCTGTGGCGTATTGCATTAGCATCTAATAGCCCCCGCGATATGCAACTTTTCAGGGAATTTAGGAACCAATATACACAGGCAGTTAGGAAAGCAAAGGCTAGCGTTTTCAAACAGATATTTGCGTCCTGTAGCACAAATTCCCTAAAGTTGTGGGACACTGTAAAGTCCATGGAGAATAAGAGCACCTCCTGCGGACAGCTGCCCACTGCACTGAGGCTAGGAATCACTGTCACCACCGATAAATACACGATAATCGAGAGTTTCAATAAGCATTTTTCTACAGCTGGCCATGCTTTCCACCTGGCTACCCCTACCCCGGCCTTCAGCACAGCACCACCCGCAGCAACTGGCCCAACCCCCCCCCCCCCCCCCCCCCTCCCCCGCTTCTCCGTCACCCAAATCCAGATCGTGGATGTTCTGAAAGAGCGGCAAAATCTGGACACCTACAAATCAGCTGGGCTAGACAATCTGGACCCTCTATTTCTAAAATTATCTGCCACAATTGTTGCAACCCCGATTACTAGCCTGTTCAACCTCTCTTTTGTATCATCTGAGATACCTAAAGATTGGAAAGCTAGACCCAAACTGTTATACACCTATATCCATCCTGCCCTGCCTTTCTAAAGTCTTTGAAAGCCAAGTTAACAAACAGATGACCGACCATTTAGAATTCCACCGTACCTTCTCCGCTATGCAGTCTGGTTTCCGAGCTGGTCATGGGTGCAACTCAGCCACTCTCAATGTCCAAAACGATATCATAACCGCCATCGATAAGAGACAGTATTGTGCAGCCGTCTTCATCGACCTGGTCAAGGCTTTCGACTCTGTCAATCCCTGCATTCTTATCGGCAGACTCAACAGCCTTGGTTTCTCAAATGACTGCCTCGCCTGGTTCACCAACTACTTCTCCGATTTCAGTGTGTCAAATCGGAGGGCCTGTTGTCCGTACCTCTGGCAGTCTATATGGGGGTACGACAGAGTTAAATTCTCAGGCTGACTCTTTTCTCTGTATATATCAATGATGTCGCTCTTTCTGCTGGTGATTCTCTGATCCACCTCTACGCAGACGACACCATTCTGTATACTTCTGGACCTTCTTTGGAGACTGTGTTAACAAACCTCTAAACGAGCTTCAACGCCATACAACACTCCTTCCATGGTCTCCAACTGCTCTTACATGCAAGGTAAACTAAATGCATGCTCTTCAACCGATTGCTGCCCGCTTGACTAGCATCACTACTCTGAACGGTTCTGACTTAGAATATGTGGACAACTACAAATACCTAGGTGTCTGGCTAGAATGTAAACTCTCCTTCCAGACTCACAATAGGCATCTCCAATCCAAAATTCAATCTAGAATCAGCTTCCTATTTCGCAACAAAGCCTCCTTCACTCATGCTGCTAAACATACCCTCGTAAAACTGACTATCCTACCAATCCTTGACTTTGGCGATGTCATTTAAAAAATTGCCTCCAACACTCTACTCAGCAAATTAGATGTAATCTATCACAGTGCCATTCGTTTTGTCACCAAAGCCCCATATACTACCCACCACTGCGAACTGTATGCTCTCGTTGGCTGGCCCTCACTTCATATATGTCTCCAAACCCACTGGCTCCAGGTCATCTATAAGTCTTTGCTAGGTAAAGCCCCACCTTATCTCAGCTCAATGGTCACCATAGCAACACCCACCTGTAGCACACGCTCCAGCAGGTATATTTCACTGGTCATCCCCAAAGCCAGCCTTTCCTTCCAGTTCTCTGCTGCCAATGAAAAACGAAATGCAAAAATCACTGAAGCCGGAGACTTATTTCTCCCTCACTAACTTAAAGCATCAGCTGTCAGAGCAGATCACTGCACCTTTACACAGCCCATCTGTAAATAGCCCACCCAACTACTGCCCATATTATTTATTTTTGCTCTTTTGCACCCCAGTATCTTTACTTGCGCATCCTCATCTGCACATCTATCACTCCAGTGTTAATACTAAATTGTAATTATTTCGCCAGTATGGCCTATTTATTGCCTTACCTCCCTAATCTTACTATATTTTTACACACTGTATATAGATTTATCTATTGTGTTATTTACGTTACATTTGTTTAGCCCAAGTGTAACTCTGTGTTGTTTTTGTCGCACTGCTTTGCTTTATCTTGGCCAGGTCGTAGTTGTAAATGAGAACTTGTTCTCCACTGGCCTACCTGGTTAAATAAAGGTGAAATAAATACAATTTCAATTTAAAAGTGTGAATATTCTGTGCAACCTATGTCAATATCACAAGAATATTAATTCAACATCCTAGAAAACTCCCATAACTTAGTTAAATGTTCTGGGAACCTTTGACGAACTTAGACCAGGTGTTCTGTCAACATTATTACAACATTTTAGGAAAGTCCTGTGCAACCTAACTTAAACATTACTTGAATTTTATCACAACTGAGCATATTTTGTGTTTTGGGAACTTATCTCTTGTAATGTACCCAAAATGTTCCCATAACCTAATTGTTCTGAGAACCTTTAAATGACTTTGTAAGGCTGTTCTGTCAGCATACTTGCAATATCATAGGAATATTTTATGCACCCTGATACAAACATTATCTGAATGTCAGCACAACTGGACAGTTTGTGTTTTGTCATATCCCCACAATGTTCCACAACCTAATGAAACATCCTGGGAACCATTAAAGGAAAGACAATGTGTTCTAGGACTGTTATTGCAGCATCAGGTTAATGTTTGTTACACTCTAAAAGAAACCGCACAACTTCACAGTTTTGGTGTTTTGGGACTTTACGTTTTGTAATGTCCCCACAATGTTCTCATCAGACTGTTCCCACAACCTAATGAAACATTCTGGGAACTTTTAAAGATGAAATGTGTCCTACGAATGTTCTTGCAACATCAGGCAAATGTTTTATAAAAACATTCTGTGATCATCAGCACGGGACTGTTTTTGTACCATAGAAAACATCTGCCGAGACCTAATGAATGTTCTGGGAACTTTAAGGGAAACACTTTTGGTTTGCTGGGTAGTCTACTATATAAACATGGGGAGCTATATCAGACCTCCTTTGGGCAAGTACAAACACTTTGTTGAGGGCTGAGGGATACTTGCTGAAAATTCATTGTACATTGATTGTTCAACATTGATCAACTATCCACTACTTCAGTGATAATACAACATTCCTGAACATGTATATTTCCTCTCATAGTGCCTCCCAACCCTCTAAGCTCTGAGAACAGCTTGACTTTGTTATGTATCAGATCTATTTTCTCCAACATACATTGATCCTGTGCTTCTGCTAGGTCGGTGGCTCCAGAAGGGCTCCAGCCCAGGGGAGCATCTCCTGCCGTGAATCCCAGCAGAGGGCCTCATCGCTGGGTTGGGGGAGCAGCTGGGTGACATGTTGGTTCTTCACTCTTTCATCTCCCAGGGGGACGGCAGTCTGTTTGTGCATGTGTTTGTGTGTGTTGGGGACAGACAGCCTATCTCAGTATGGAGTGCCTATTACAATGCATGTAGTCCTATCATTTTATTATTTTTTTATGTGACAGGTAAGCCTACATTTTTTTATGTTTTTATTAATTTCAGCTTTATTTAACCAGGTAGGCCAGTTGAGAACAAGTTCTCATTTACAACTGCGACCTGGCCAAGATAAAGCAAAGAAGTGTGACAAAAACAGCACACAGTTACACATGGGATAACAAACTTACAGTCAAGCTGCTCTGACAGCTGACGCTTAAAGTTAGTGAGGGAGATATAAGTCTCCAACTTCAGTGATTTTTGCAATTCATTCCAGTCATTGGCAGCAGAGAACTGGAAGAAAAAACAGGCCAAAGGAAAAGTTGGCTTTGGGGATGACCAGTGAAATATACCTGATGGAGTGCATGCTGCGGGTGGGTGTTGCTATGGTGACCAGTGAGCTGAGATAAGGCGGCGCTTTACCGAGCAAAGACTTAAAGATGACCTGGAGTCAGTGAGTTTGGCGACGAATATGTAGCGAGGACCAGCCAAGGAGAGCATACAGGTCGCAGTGGTTGGTAGTATATGGGGCTTTGGTGACAAAATGGGTGGCATTGTGATAGACTGCATCCAATTTGCTGAGTAGAGTGTTGGAGGCTATTTTGTAAATGACATCGCCGAAGTCAAGGATCGGTAGGATAGTCAGTTTTACGAGGGTATGTTTAGCAACATTAGTGAAGGAGGCTTTGTTGCAGAATAGGAAGCTGATTCTAGATTTAATTTTGAATTGGAGATGCTTAATGTGAGTCTGGATGGAGAGTTTCCATTCTAGCCAGACACCTAGGTATTTGTAGTTGTCCACATATTCTAAGTCGGAACCGTCCAGAGTAGTGATGCTAGTCGGGCGGGCGGGTGCGGGTAGCGATCGGTTGAAGAGCATGCATTTAGTTTCACTAGCATGTAAGAGCAGTTGGAGGCCACGGAAGGAGTGTTGTATGGCATTGAAGCTCGTTTGGAGGTTTGTTAACACAATGTCCAAAGAAGGGCCAGATGAACACAGAATGGTGTTGTCTGCGTAGAGGTGGATCAAAGAATCCCCCGCAGCAAGAGCGACATCATTGATATATACAGAGAAAAGAGTCAGCCTGAGAATTGAACCCTGTGGCACCCTCATAGAGACTGCCAGAGGTACGGACAACAGGCCCTCCGATTTGACACACTGACTCTATCTGAGAAGTAGTTAGTGAACCAGGCGAGGCAGTCACTTGAGAAACCAAGGCTGTTGAGTCTGCCGTTAAGAATACGGTGAATGACAGAGTCGAAAGCCTTGTCCAGGTCGATGAAGACTGCTGCACAATACTGTCTTTTATCGATGGCGGTTATGATATCGTTTTGGACATTGAGAGTGGCTGAGGTGCACCAGTGACCAGCTCGGAAACCAGATTACATAGCGGAGAAGGTACGGCGGGATTCGAAATGGTCGGTGATCTGTTTGTTCACTTGGCTTTTGAAGACTTTAGAAAGGCAGGGCAGGATGGATATGCAGTTGAAGTCAGAAGATTACTTACATCTTAGCCAAATACATTTAAACTCAGTTTTTTACAATTCTTGACATTTAAATCCAGTAAAAACTCCCTGTCTTAGGTCAGTTAGGATCACCACTTTATTTTAAGAATGTTAAATGTCCGAATAATCATAGAGAGAATGATTTATTTCGGCTTTTATTCCTTTCATCACATTCCCAGTGGGTCAGAAGTTTGCATACACTCAATTAGTATTTGGTAGCATTGCCTTTAAAATGTTTAAGTTGGATACATTTTGGCCCATTCCTCCTGACAGAGCTGGTGTAACTGAATCAGGTTTGTAGGCCTCCTTGCTCGCACACGCTATTTCAGTTCTGTCATTCTATCCAGGTCTATGCCCAAACAGTTTGAGCCCCCCATTTTTATTCATAGTTCATACTGTTAGGTGACTAATGTCATGCTGATCGAGTTTGAATAACAGACTGGAAGCTTCAAAAGGAGGGTGGTGTTGGAATCATTGTTCTTCCTCTGTCAATGGTTACAATGGTTACCTGCAAGGAAACACGTGCCGTCGTCATTGCTTTGCACAAAAAGGGCTTCACAGGCAAGGATATTGCTGCCAATAAGATTGCACCTAAATCAACCATTTATCGGATCATCAAGAACTTCAAGGAGAAGATGTTGTGAAGAAGGCTTCAGGGTGCCCAAGAAAGTCCAGCAAGCGCCAGGACCGTCTCCTAAAGTTGATTCAGCTGTGAGATCGGAGCACCACTAGTACAAAGCTTGCTCAGGAATGGCAGCAGGCAGGTGTGAGTGCATCTGCCCGCACAGTGAGGCGAAGACTTTTGGAGGATGGCCTGGTGTCAAGAAGGGCAGCAAAGAAGCCACTTCTCTCCAGGAAAAACATCAGTGACAGACTGATATTCTGCAAAAGGTACAGGGATTGGACTGCTGAGGACTGGGGCAAAGTCCTTTTCTCTGATGAATTACCTTTCCGATTGTTTGGGGCATCCGGAAAAAAGCTTGTCCGGAGAAAACAAGTTGAGCGCTACCATCAGTCCTGTGTCATGCCAACAGTAAGCATCCTGAGACCATTCATGTGTGGGGTTGCTTCTCTGCCAAGTGGGCTCACTCACAATTTTGCCTAAGAACACAGCCATGAATAAAGAATGGTACCAACACATCCTCCGAGTGCAACTTCTCCCAACCATCCAGGAACAGTTTGGCGACGAGCAATGCCTTTTCCAGTATGATGGAGCACCTTTACATATGTGGTAGTTATTGTTACATATAGAGACAGATGTGACACTATTGAGCAAAGACAGGTGTACATTAGACCACAAGAGGAGAAGGCGACACTTGAGTGCATTTGCCATTCTGGAAAGAACAGGAAACCAAAGATTAGCAGACATGAGTGAATGGCCACAGGCTGGAGGGAACAGGAAACGAAGAAATAACAGACATAATGGCCAAAGCCATAAAATGCATAAATGCTTAAGGTAAAGAGGAAGAGGCGACACTTAAAGTGCATTGTCTATTGTAGAGGACAGGAAAATAAAGCAAGGCTATGAGTGCATGGAATGGCTGGACATACCGAGGTCAGAGGGACACACAAAGGAGGGTGCCAGCCAAATGACCAACAGATGGACTATAGACATAATACATATATCATTCTTAGGACACGAAAGGGTCCTGCCACCATTGTAATCTAATCAAGAGCGGATACAGGCGCTATTGGGCATGAACAAGCAGGAAGCCTGAACTGAAAGATAATGGTGGCAGATGACCTGAGGGAAGTAACTTCATTAACATGTGGAATGGACTCATATGCTGTGTGTGTGTATAAATACAGAGCCAGTGCTCTTGGAAAGTGTGTGTTCCGCGGACCATCTAGCCTTCTGATATATTTGTATTAAAGTCTATATTGAATTCACAAGTTCTTGTAAGAGTGTTATCTTATTGTCAATAGGGGGGCGCTGTTTTCACTTTGGAAAAAATCGTGCCCAATTTAAACGGCCTCATACTCTGTTCTAGATCATACAATATGAATATTATTATTACAATTGGATAGAAAACACTCTCAAGTTTCTAAAATTGTTTGAATTATATCTGTGAGTAAAACAGAACTCATTTGGCAGCAAACTTCCATACAGGAAGTGAAAAATCTGAAAACGAGGCTCTGTTTCAGGGCCTGCCTATTCAACTGGCTTTTATTTATCGATATGTATAACTTCATACACCTTCCACTAGATGTCAACAGGCAGTGGAAGGTGGAATGGGGTGTCTAGCTTGATCTGAGGCTGAACAAGAGCTTTTGGAGTGACAGGTCCGGTATTTTCTTTGTCTTCGACGGCACGCGAGGGACCTCGACATTGTCTTCTGAAAAGCGTTCGGTATACACGGCGAATATCTTCGGCTCTGATTTTATTTGATACATATGATAATAACATCATAAAGTAGGTTTTTTCAACCGAGTTTTATCAGTTTATTCAACGTTTATTGGGACTTTTGGAGTTTTCTGTTCTTTGCGCAAAGAGAGGATGGGAATGTTAGCAACCTTGGCTAGCATTGTGGCGCGAATTCAACAGAAGAAATGGACGTTCTAAAACCAAACAACGATTTATTCTGGAAATAGGACTCCTTGTATAACATTCTGATGGAAGCTCAGCAAAAGTAAGACAACATTTATGATGTTATTTCGTATTTCTGTGTAATATGTTGATGCCTATTCTCCGCCGTGTTGGTCAGCGCTGTCTCACAATAACCCAAGCTGTATATTGTGGTAAAGTTATTTAAAAAAATCTAACACAGCGGTTGCATTAAGAACCAGTGTATCTTTCATTTGCCATACAGCAAGTATTTTTATGTAAAGTTTATGATGACTTCTTTGGTCAGATTAGGTGAGTGTCCAAAATATCTCTGGACATTCTGGGGAAATGTTGCTACGTATTCACAATGTATAACCACGATTTGCAGCTCTAAATATGCACATTTTCGAACAAAACATAAATGTATTGTATAACATGCTGTTATAAGACTGTCATCTGATGAAGTTGTCCAAAGGTTAGTGATTCATTTTATATCTATTGCTGGTTTTTGTGAAAGCTACCTTTGCGGTGAATAAATGCGTTTGTGTGTTTGGCAATTGTGGTAAGCTAATATAATTCTATATTGTGTTTTCGCTGTAAAACACTTAAAAAATCCGAAATATTGGCTGGATTCACAAGATTTTTTCCCTTCATTTGCTGTACACCATGTATTTTTCATAAATGTTTTATGATGAGTATTTATACATTTCACATTGCTCTCTGTAATTATTCTGGCTGCTTTGGTGCTATTTTTGATGGTGGCTGCAATGTAAAACTATGATTTATACCTCAAATATGCACATTTTTGAACAAAATATACATGTATTGTATAACATGTTATAAGACTGTCATCTGATGAAGTTGTTTCTTGGTTAGTGACTAATTTTATCTCTATTTTGTCTGTTTTGTGAAAGCTACCTATGCGGTGGAAACATGGTGAAAATATGCGGTTGTGTGTTTGGCTATTGTGGTTAGCTAATAGAAATACATATTGTGTTTTTGCTGTAAAACATTTAAAAAATCGGAAATGGTGGCTGGATTCACAAGATGTTTATCTTTCATTTGCTGTATTGGACTTGTGATTTCATGAAAATTATATTATATGATATCCCTGTCCCGTTAGGCTTGGCTATGCTAGTCAGCTTTTTTGATGAGGAGGATCCCGGATCCGGGAGGGTGATGAAGTAGAGGTTATATTTCTGAGACGATTCTCCACGACACATAAGGCAAAAGTGATAACTAAGTGGCTCGGGGAACAGAAACATCAATATTTTGGGTCCATGGCCAGGAAACTCCCCAGACCTTAATCCCATTGAGAACTTGTGGTCAATCCTCAAGAGTCGGGTGGACAAACAAAAACCCACAAATTCTGACAAACTCCAAGCATTAATTATGCAAGAATGGGCTGCCATCAGTCAGGATGTGGCCCAGAAGTTATTTGACAGCATGCCAGGGCGGATTGCAGAGGTCTTGAAAAAGAAGAAGATCAACACTGAAAATATTGACTCTTTGCATCAACTTCATGTGATTGTCAATAAAAGCCTTTGACACTTATGAAATGCTTGTAATTATACTTCAGTATTCCATAGTAACATCTGACAAAAATATCTAAAGACACAGAAGCAGCCAACTTTGTGGAAATTAATATTTGTGTCATTCTCAAAACTTTTGGCCACGACTGTATGTATTGGATAATGGAACAATCATTTGGGCTTTTTTGGGCTTGGGATTATAAAATGTATTTTTAATGTAGGGCTCATAAAATGTATTTAATGTATGGCTCATCAGGCTCAGGGAGCATCAGGCTTGAATTTTAGATCAAAGCTCTAATCAATTCCAGATACTGGCCTATTTATATGCTTTATATACTTTTGAATGACACTTCCGGTTTTGGCAGGAAATACCGGGTTGCCTGGGCGAAAAGTGATTTATTCTCCAGGATGGAGCATTTGTAAAATACCGGGAACATATTCAACCCTAGTGTGTATGTCATCTCCTAGAGGTGAATATGGGCCTGGCTGGCATGTGTGTTTGATTTGGTAGCTTGACCTTGTGACCGGAGGCTGTAAACACACTATGTGGCTCTTAGTGTTTATTTGTGTTTACATAATGTGTGTATCTATTGTGTGCACATTCATTTTATAGCACACAAGTGGCCAATAGCTAACCCAGTATCTGGTGACTGTAAATCTCCTTTACCTGTAGGTGACTGCTGCCTGAGGGTGAAGGGATGCATTAAGCGCCATTCCAACCACACACCTAAGCACATTACTAGAGTGTGAGCGCAGTAAGGAAACCGCCCAGGATGTAGTAGCTCTCTCTCTAGCTGAAAGGCATCTAGTCTCATGCTCTCCACTGAGTCCCCTGTTCTTAATGTAAACTCTGCATTCCAGAGGCATTGTGTGGGTCTCTCCCTCAAGCACACAGCCCCAGATCCAAGGCCTGCTCTGATCTTATCCACAGTGAAGTGATGCCATTGTGTAATTACGTAATGCAGCTCCTGTCTCTGTGTTCTACACAGTTAGAGCACAACAGGGGGATGCCCTTCAGATAGTGAAACTATGAGATACTGTACTGACTGATTCACATTTCAGAGTATTTTTCTACTGCATTCACTCTTCCGGTAAGGTACTGATATCTCACTGTACTACAACCTCAACTGCTGCAGGGGCCATCCCTTAAGGATACATCTCACTGTACTGGCCTAAACACATAGATAATATGACAGTACCTCACAGAGTTCTTTCCTATGGGCTACACTCTTCTGATCACACACACACACACAAGATAACAGCTCAGTTAGGTGTCAATAGCTGCCACACCGGATTGAAATGAATAATTTTTACATTTTAGTCATTAAGCAGACGTTCTTATAGAGAGCAACTTACAGGCGCAATTAGGGTTAAGTGCCTTGCTCTAGGGCACATCAACCGATATTTCACTTAGTCGGCTTGGGGATTCAAACCAGCAACCTTCCTGTTACTGGCCCAAAACTCTTAAGCTCTTTACCTGCCACCCTAGATCTAGTCATTAATATCTTTATGACACCAACGTTGATGCTCAGTGCAGGACTCAGTGTGTTTGCAAAGACAGTGCAGTATAAAGATGGGCAGAAACTGACACGTTTTCATTTTCATCAGGAAACAACTTTATATTGAAGGAGTGCCTTTGATTTGATGGCCTGCACATGCGCAGTTCGGCACAAGTAAACATTAGACCTGATGAAATGTTTCAGCGCATGAGCTTAGATAGCCAACGTCGTCATGACATCGCCTACAAGCGTGATCAGGGATTTCTATTTCTAATAAATGGTTAAATGTACAAGTGGTGTTTCCTTTCTGAAATTAGGTTTAGCAGAGAGAGGGAGGAGACGTGGCAGATTGAGAGTAGAGGAAGGGGCAAAGAGGGTTGGATGGATGTGGGATGGATAAGGGGGAGAAGGGGATGAAGGAGGGGAGAGAGAGATTGGTAGGTGATTAGTATGCTGGTGGAGTACCACTTCTCTCTGCATCTCTCTCAATTGAGGGCAGGAGGAGATGTGATATGACACGCAAGAAGCTGCTAACAGAGTCACAAACAACATGCATGCACGCGCACACACACACATTAGCGCCACTATTCATTCACACATCACTGCCACAGAAATCTGGACACATATAATACATTAAATTATATCATGTTTTAATCACATAACTTCAATGTCAAGTAAATGGTAAAATATACACCAGATTTCTCAAACTATTAACTAAAACTGTTGATAATTGCTGTAAATAATTACGTTACATTAAATTAACCAAGTGAAATGGCAGACCTACAGTATAAAACTCAAGTTCCCTTTATCGGCATGTGGAATTGTATAAGGGAGAAGAAAATGAAATGAGAGGGATATAGGAGGATACTGTAGGAGAGGCAGAGGAGAAGGCATGAGAATAAGGATAATCTAATTAAATGGAACATTCTTCCCACAATTCTTACAGGTAGAATAAACCTCTTCAGAAATGGCATGGCTCAAAAACGTTTTAAATTTATTCTTATATTTCTTTATACTTTTACCCCACCGAAAAGATTTGTTTAAACAAGTATATTCGGTCATGAAATAGTTTAATATGGGCAAATAAAACTCATAGAATAAAAAGGAAAGTTTTACATCTTCCTAATTCTGAAGGTGGTTTAAATGGTTCTAACCTTTCAGACATGGAATTCTCGCCACCAAGGCTTTTACTTGCAACATATAGTTAAATGCACTAAAGAGAAACAATGAGTACATATTGAAGATGCACATGCTCACCCTCAGAATATTTTTTCGTGTCTATTTTCAAAAGATAAAGCTAAGAACATTATCAACTTCATAGTTAATAACACAATTTAATTGTATCTTTATTTAAAACCTCTTATGGCTGCAAGCCCGAGGTCGGTACGCCTATGACAACACCCCCCCCCCCCCTCCCCACACTGATTAGCATCGCTAGCATAGCGTCACAATTAAATAGTAGCATCTAAATATCATTAAATCACAAGTCCAAGACACCAAATGAAAGATACAGATCTTGTGAATAAAGGCACCATTTCAGATTTTTTAAATGTTTTACAGGGAAGACAAAATATGTAAATCTATTAGCTAACCACGTTAGCAAAAGACACCACTTTTCTAACTCCATCAGGTTCTTACTCCATCAGGTGCTATCACCAATTCGGCCAAATAAAGATATTGATAGCCACTAACCAAGAAAAAACCTCCTCAGATGACAGTCTGATAACATATTTATTGTATAGGATAGGTTCTGTTAGAAAAATGTGCATATTTCAGGTATAAATCATAGTTTACAATTGCACCCACCATCACAACTCGACTAGAATAAATACAGAGAGCAACGTGTATTACCTAATTACTAATCATAAAACATTTCTTAAAAATACACAGCTCACAGCAATGGAAAGACACAGATCTTGTGAATTCAGACAATATTTCAGATGTTCTAAGTGTTTTACAGCGAAAACACAATAAATCGTTATATTAGCATACCACATGTGCAAACGTTACCAGAGCATTGATTCAAGCCAAAGAGAGCGATAACGTAATCATCGCCAAAAGATATACATTTTTTCACTAACCTTCTCAGAATTCTTCCGATGACACTCCTGTAACATCATATTACAACATACATATAGAGTTTGTTCGAAAATGTGCATATTTAGCCACAAAAAAACGTGGTTATACAATGACAATACTAGCAAAACTAGCCTGAAAATGTCGGGCGCCATATTTGATAGTGATCTTGTCTCATGATTAACTATTCATAAACTTGACTAAAAAAATATAAGTTGGACAGCTATCGAAAGACAAATTAGTTCTTAATGCAATCGCTGAATTACATTTCTAAAATTATCCTTACTGTGCAATACAGGGTTCGCCAAGCGAAGCTATACCAAAGAAAATGGCGGAATATGCGTTTAACATTTTTCGACAGAACAACGATTTATCATCTTAAATATTTCTTACTATGAGGTGATCTTCCATCAGAATCTTGGGCAATGTATCCTTTCTTGGGTCTAATCTTCTTTTGGTCGAAAGATGTCCTCTTGTCCGTCGAAATGCCCACTAACGTTCGACTGGTACTGGAAACGTGCCCGGCGCTTCAAAGTGCATCACTAAGAATTGCCTCAAAATCGCACTAAACGGATATAAATTGCTATAAAACGGTTTAAATTAACTACCTTATGATGTTTTTAACACCTATAACGAGTAAAAACATGACCGCCGATATATTACTGGCTAAACCCAAGCTTGGAAAGAGAGCAGGTCCAACGTCCATCGTGCGTCAGGCGCAGCAGGAAAAGAACGGTACATCCGGTCTTTGGCCTTTTATACAGGCCCTGATTGCGCAATCGACTCCATTCAAATTGTCACCTCTTACTGACATCTAGAGGAAGGCGTGGGCAGTGTTTGTATCCTCATAGGATTTACAGGGACTTTAAAACTGACCTGGGACCAGAGGCCAACATTTCTGAAATCTCACTCCATATCAGGAAAAGTGCTGTAGAATGAGTTCTGTTCCACTCAGAGACATAATTCAAACGGCTATAGAAACTAGAGAGTGTTTTCTATCCAATAATAACAATAATATGCATATTGTACGAGCAAGAATTGAGTACGAGGCCGTTTGAAATGTGCACCTTAAACAGAGCTACTCAATACTGCCCCTGCAGCCATAAAAAGTTAACTAGGAAAGTAAGTTAAGAACAAATGTTTATTTACAATGACGACCTACCAAAGAACAGTGGGTTAACTGCCTTGTTCAGGGGCAGAACGACAGATTTTTTTACCTTGTCAGCTCAGGGATTCAATCCAGCAACCTTTCAGTTACTGACCTAATGCTCTTACCACTAGGCTACCTGCCGCCCCACTATGACAATATAGAAGAAGATGAAATGTATTCTAAAAGAACCAATATCACTCCCTAAAACAACAACCTTGGATAGCTTTTCAGAATTCACAGATACATTGGTTCACATGGAAAACTAAAGGCATAAAAAACATAAATGACTTGGCAATAGGAAATACATGTATTTCCATGACATAATTAAAAAGCAACTTTGGACTGACAAATGTAGATATTTTCAAAAAAGTAAAAGTTTCATATCACAAAATGATGAAATCTTTTGTATATAACATCTATGTTGGAGGACTCCTCTTTGAGTCAGATAATGATATTCATATGATAGGTACAATATAGAAAACTTTGCAGAGAGCATATCCAACTTACAATCTCTTAGAAAAAAATATAAACTATTGGAATCAAGACTTAAAAAGAACTGATATTGGCACAAGATGGAGGGAATGTTGGAACATAACTAACAAAATTACAATTAAAGAAAATGTATGCTTAAACCAGTATAAAGTAATGTATAGAATTTGTTACACAAGACAAAATTCCCAAATTCTACAGCACAAAGTCTTAAGGTTAAAACGAACAATGACTCAACAATACATGCCTTCTGGTAATGCTATAAAGTCCAAAAGTTTGCTGTCAGAAGTATTTCAATGTAAATTCACTTTTAATCTGTCTGTCTGCATATTTCAAGAGATAGCATATGAGGATGCAGTTAGATACCCGATGGGTTGGACGATACTTTCACACCAATCATCTTGGAAAAAATGTATACATCAAAACTGGAAATCAACCAATCCTCCATCGTTAACACAATGGAAAGGTCAGATGCTTTATAATCTAAATGTTGAATGTTGTGTGTGGGCAATGGAGAGAAACAAAATGGTGCATTGAGGCCATGTGGCAGAGAGTGATGCGGGCGCTGGAGATGGGTGTGTGAGCATGTGGGTCTGGGCAGGTGTGACGTGTGTGGGCTGTATGCTGTCGTTTGTATGTGTATGCTTTATTTTGTTTGAAAAATAGATATGTTACAAAAAAAAGATTTATGAAATGCCAGATCTAGTTTATGTACAGAATTCCATTCGTGCTCAGCATTCTTCTCCAAATGATTCTAGATTGTGTGGTTGTGTGTGTGTTGGATTGTACTGACATAGACAGATGGATTGTATTTTAAAACATCAAGGTTGTTCAGTTACTTTTCAGCTTTCCAATATAATCTGTTACAGGTCAAAAAACGAGTACATTCATTCTAAGTTACACTCTCATACACACACACTGACACACACGCACACACTGACACACACGCGCACACACGCACGCATGCGCACACACACACACACACACGTTAGTTTTACTATCCTTGTGGGAACCAAATAATTGATTCCCACTCCGAATGTTCCTTGTTTTACTATCCATGTGAGGACTTCTGGTCCCCACAAGGATAGTGAAGGGATTTCGCCGAATAGTATGATCAGCTAGTATGTCACACTTGTAGAATGTTAGCGCTGTAGAATATGGCCATGTATAGTCTTGTATAATCTACACCATTCTTGCCTTAATGTCCTGTACATGAATGTCTTCGATGTCCTGTACATGCAAGTCCCGTGGAAGTACACCAGGCAATCCTATAGATCCAAAGAGGCCCTGTACACTGTAGTATGTGTTATACAAGTATTACGTTTGCAAGTCGTGTCTGTAGACACCATGTTCTTCTACAGCACTTAGTCTTAGAGTGAACTTAGAGTGAACAATCACTCTCTTGGGATGTAAGTGCACTTTATATGAACTCGGTTGTTAGCTGGGGGAACATCAGTGTTAGAATGTCCCCTCTTCCTAAGACAAGGAACAGATGGTCAATGTATACATTGTAGACATTGGAGCCTATTGTGATTTATGCTTGTGTTCATGCACCAACCCACAGGATGAAGAAGGGAGAGCCTTTTCTATAAATACTATGTTCAGATGAAGGCTCAGTGAATTGTACACTGTAAATGCTATTTCCACGACTGGTCGTTATTACAGTTTTTCTCAATTGCTAAAACACAATTTCTGAAACCTTGCTCCATTTCCTGAAAACATTAAACACAAATCCTCATCTTCAAGCACTATTTACATAACCTCTGACTCCTCTCGCAAAATGAAACATTCGCCTCAAAACAGTTTTACCTGTGTTCAAAATCAAACACTGCTCTCAAATCATGAACAAAGTGATGAAAATGATATACACTCTCAAGCAGTCAGTAAACAATACACCGAAAAATAGGAAACACATTGTTCAAAACATACAATTCTCAGGGAGAAGTACATTTTTAATCTAAAAAAAATTCATGTTTTTCCATCATTGTCTTTTGATGAACGAAAACATGTTCTATCATAGTAGGTCAAAATTGATCAGAAATTACTACTCTGCTTTGCTCTTTGCAATTTTGTTTTTTGTTCTTCCTCCTGCTTGTACCCCTATTTTTACAGTACTGTACCCTGCATCTCACAAACGTGTCCTTTGTCTCTGTGATACTGTAATTCTTGTTCTTTGTTGATATGAACCTGCAACCAGTCAAAATCTATTGAGCAGTCAGTACTGTTACTAAATGGAAAGCACAATGTTCAGGGCCATACAATTTGTCCATTGTACAGTATACAGCCTACAATGCACTGTACTACAGTATACAATACTAAAAGGGACAAAAAACAAAGGAGTAAACATGTGATCAATGTGCTTCTTCTTGTCTTTGGGCTGGGTCAGGCCAGAGCACTTCTTCTTGTCTTTGGGCTGGGTCAGACCAGAGCACTTCTTCTTGTCTTTGGGCTGGGTCAGGCCAGAGCACTTCTTCTTGTCTTTGGGCTGGGTCAGGCCAGAGCACTTCTTCTTGTCTTTGGGCTGGGTCAGGCCAGAGCACTTCTTCTTGTCTTTGGGCTGGGTCAGACCAGAGCACTTCTTCTTGTCTTTGGGCTGGGTCAGGCCAGAGCACTTCTTCTTGTCTTTGGGCTGGGTCAGGCCAGAGCACTTCTTCTTGTCTTTGGGCTGGGTCAGGCCAGAGCACTTCTTCTTGTCTTTGGGCTGGGTCAGGCCAGAGCACTTCTTCTTGTCTTTGGGCTGGGTCAGACCAGAGCACTTCTTCTTGTCTTTGGGTTGGGTCAGGCCAGAGCACTTCTTCTTGTCTTTGGGCTGGGTCAGGCCAGAGCACTTCTTCTTGTCTTTGGGCTGGGTCAGGCCAGAGCACTTCTTCTTGTCTTTGGGCTGGGTCAGGCCAGAGCACTTCTTCTTGTCTTTGGGCTGGGTCAGGCCAGAGCACTTCTTCTTGTCTTTGGGCTGGGTCAGGCCAGAGCACTTCTTCTTGTCTTTGGGCTGGGTCGGGCCAGAGCACTTCTTCTTGTCTTTGGGCTGGGTCAGGCCAGAGCACTTCTTCTTGTCTTTGGGCTGGGTCAGGCCAGAGCACTTCTTCTTGTCTTTGGGCTGGGTCAGGCCAGAGCACTTCTTCTTGTCTTTGGGCTGGGTCGGGCCAGAGCACTTCTTCTTGTCTTTGGGCTGGGTCAGGCCAGAGCACTTCTTCTTGTCTTTGGGCTGGGTCAGGCCAGAGCACTTCTTCTTGTCTTTGGGCTGGGTCAGGCCAGAGCACTTCTTCTTGTCTTTGGGCTGGGTCAGGCCAGAGCACTTCTTCTTGTCTTTGGGCTGGGTCAGGCCAGAGCACTTCGTCGACATCACAAGCAATATTGTCCCTCCTGAGGCAACGGGGGAAGAAGCCTCTTGTGTGCCGTATCCAGCCCTGACATGATTCCTCACCTATATCACCACAGGCTAAATCCATGGCTTGCAGCAGATTTACTCTGGTGTAGGGTTGTCTATCATACACTTTCCATCTCCAAGAGGAGAAAAACTCCTCAATCGGATTCAGGAAAGGTGAGTATGGAGGGAGGTACAAGTTCATAAACTGCCCACTGATGTTAAACCATTCCCTTACCTGAGCAGCTCGGTGGAAACTGACATTGTCCCACACTATCACATAGGTGGGAATGGGATTCTCATTTAGCTCTTGACCCTGCTGCTCTTGAACCTGCTGCTCAAATAAAATATCTCTTAGATTGGCAATAAATCTTAGAAGGTGCTGGGTGTTATATGGCCCGAGTGTAACATGGTGATGTAGAACACCATGGTTGCTGATAGCAGCACAGATTGTGACATTGCCACCTCGTTGACCAGGGACTTCAACAATGGCCCGCTGTCCAATCATGTTTCGGCCTCTCCTTCTCCTCTTTGTTAGATTGAAGCCTGCTCCATCGACAAAGAGGAACTCATGGGGTCTGTCCAAAGATTCCAAGTCAAATATTGTCTGTGTAAAAATACAATATACTGTATGTAGGATTTTGTAAGTCGTACAGAGACAGTGCTATACTGTAGAGTACAATTAGGCTTCTGATTCACATACATTGTATGTACTGAAGAGTAAAGTCATTCACATAGTATGTGTTAGTACTGTAGACAATCTGGATTACAGTAAATGTTTCTGAATGTACACTTACTTGCACATACTGAGCTCGCAGTTCTTTCACCCTTGGTGAGTTGCGCTCAAAAGGTACTCTGTATACTTGTTTCATTCGCATCCTGTTACGATGGAGGACACGGTAAATTGTGGAAATGCTCTCACTGTCGATTCCCTGGAAGTGTGTGTTGTCTTGTATCACTCGTTCCTGGATTTCTCTGAGTCGTATTGCATTATCTTGAAGGACCATGCCAACTATAACGGCCTCTTGCTCCCGAGTGAATATAGCTGTCCTTCCACCTGCATGTGGCAGCCTTGCAATTCTACAAAAAGTAGTTGTGCAGTTACAAAACATATTCATGCAGTACAATACATACAGTGATTAACTTTACAAATATCTAGTGAAACAGCTGCATATAGTGTAGTACTGTAAATTTGCAATTACAAAATTACAGTAGTATACTGTACTTGTTCTCTTCTCTGAATGTTCTTACTATGGTGGACACAGAAAATCAGCTCAAATTGGGTTGCACTCCCTCATTGTCAGTCCTGCTTCCCTCATTGTTAGTCCATGGACAAGAACATGGTCCATAACTGTTGCTCGAATTTCATCAGATATTTCCACTCTTTGTCTTCCTCTTCCTCTTTGTCCTCCTCTTCCTCTTTCTTGCCCTCCTCCTCCTCTTCCTCCTTGTCGCCCACCTCGCATACACACTCATCCTCGTCCTCTCACATTGTTTCTTCTATCCATTCTCAGACTTTCTCCTTCCCACCTTCAACAACCTGTTTGCTCTCTGAACTGGCTTATATTGGTTGTGTCGCATCATTTGAAACATGTTAAATCAATTTTGAGTGGTTGTGTTCAATCAATGACATGTGCTCTCTATTTGTATTTGATTGTTGCCACTTGTGTTTACCAGTATGGATTACATGTGCATTAGAGTGCAGAATGTGTTTTGAGAATGAGAATGTGTTTAGAGTTTTGCTGAAAAGTCTAAGTGAGATCTGCAAATTGTGTTTTACCATGTGAAATGGTTTAAGGTATTGACAACAGACTGCATAATTAGCTAAATGAGTCCAGGCAACTGAGAACTTTGTTCAGCCAATGGGTTTTAGTGTTTTAGCAATTGAGAAAACCTGTAAATATTCTAAACTTGATTAAATTATTGTTGTCATTTTGTTCTCAATTATATTCATACCATCCATTTGAGAGAACAGTTCACTAGTAAAAACCAAAACACACACACACACATAATCTTTATTTTTTCTTTCATTCTCTCTGAGCTGTTGTATTCCTATACAATGCCTTCAGAAAGTATTCACACCCCTTGACTTTGTCCACATTTTGTTGTGTTACAGCCTGAAATTAAGATTTTGTGTCAATGGTCTACACACAAAATCCCATAATGTTAAAGTGGAACGAATTTACAAATTATTTAAAAAGCTGAAATGTCCTGACTCATTAAGTAGTCATAACATGATGCAGACACCACCATGCTTGAACATATGAAGAGTGGTACTCATTGTTGTGTTGGATTTGCCTCAAACATAACACTCTGTATTTATGACATAAAGTTAATTGTAACGGCAGCCTTCCCTCTCTTCACAAAAAGAGGGGGTGAAACAGGGATCGGACCAACACGCAGCGTAGCCAGTGCGCAACATGTTTAATTAAACAAAAAACAGTGAACACTTACAACGAACAAAAAATAACAAAGTGTGGCAAACGGAAACAGTCCTATCTGGTGCAGAACACAAACACAGAGACAGGAAACAACCACCCACAATCCCCAACACAACACAAGCCACCTATATATGATTCTCAATCAGGGACAACGATTGACAGCTGTCTCTGATTGAGAACCACATTAGGCTGGACACAGAAACAGACAAACTAGAGACACAATTTAGAATTCCCACCCAGCTCACGTCCTGACCAACACTAAACAAGCAAAACACATAAGGACTATGGTCAGGACGTGACATTAATATCTTTGCCACATTATTTTGCAGTACTGTGGAGTAACTACAAATGTGTTGAGCCATCCTCAGGTTTCACATATCATAGCCATTAAACCTTGTAACTGTTTTAAAATCAGCATTGGCCTCATGGTGAAATCCCTGAACGATTGTATCTTTGTACACGACTGGGTGTTTCATTTAAAAAAAAAAATTGCACCTTTATTTAACCAGGTAGGCAAGTTGAGAACAAGTTCTCATTTACAACTGCGACCTGGCCAAGATAAATCAAAGCAGTTCGACACATACAACAACACAGCGTTACACATGGAGTAAAACAAACATACAGTCAATAATACATTAGAAAAATAAGTCTATATACAATGTGAGCAAGTGAGGTGAGATAAGGGAGGTGAAGGCAAAAAAAAGGACATGGTGGCGAAGTAAATACATATAGCAAGTAAAACACTGGAATGGTTTATTTGCAGTGGAAGAATGCGCAAAGTAGAGATAGAAATAATGGGGTGCAAAGGAGCAAAATAAATAAATAAATAAATACAGTAGTGAAAGAGGTAGTTGTTTGGGCTAAATTATAGATCGGCTATGTACAGGTGAAGTAATCTGTGAGCTGCTCTGACAGCTGGTGCTTAAAGCTAGTGAGGGAGATAAGTGTTTCCAGTTTCAGAGATTTCTGTAGTTCGTTCCAGTCATTGGCAGCAGAGAACTGGAAGGAGAGGTGGCCAAAAGAAGAATTGGTTTTGGGGGTGACCAGAGAGATATACCTGCTGGAGCGCGTGCTACAGGTGGGTGCTGCTATGGTGACCAGCGAGCTGAGAAAGGGGGGACTTTACCTAGCAGGGTCTTGTAGATGACCTGGAGCCAGTGGGTTTGGCGACGAGTATGAAGCGCGGGCCAGCCAACGAGAGCGTACAGGTCGCAGTGGTGGGTAGTATATGGGGCTTTGGTGACAAAACGGATGGCACTGTGATAGACTGCATCCAATTTATTGAGTAGGATATTGGAGGCTATTTTGTAAATTACATCACCAAAGTCGAGGTTGGTAGGATGGTCAGTTTTACGAGGGTATGTTTGGCAGCATGAGTGAAGGATGCTTTGTTGCAGAATAGGAAGCCAATTCTAGATTTAACTTTGGATTGGAGATGTTTGATGTGAGTCTGGAAGGAGAGTTTACAGTCTAACCAGACACCTAGGTATTTGTAGTTGTCCACATATTCTAAGTCAGAGCCGTCCAGAGTAGTGATGTTGGACAGGCGGGCAGGTGCAGGCAGCGATCGGTTGAAGAGCGTGCATTTAGTTTTACTTGTATTTAAGAGCAATTGGAGGCCACGGAAGGAGAGTTGTATGGCATTGAAGCTCGCCTGGAGGGTTGTTAACACAGTATTCAAAGAAGGGCCAGAAGTATACAGAATGGTGTCGTCTGCGTAGAGGTGGATCAGAGACTCACCAGCAGCAAGAGCGACATCATTGATGTATACAGAGAAGAGAGTCGGTCCAAGAATTGAACCCTGTGGCAACCCCATAAAGACTGCCAGAGGCCCGGACAACAGACCCTCCGATTTGACACACTGAACTCTATCAGAGAAGTAGTTGGTGAACCAGGCGAGGCAATCATTTGAGAAGCCAAGGCTATCGAGTCTGCCGATGAGGATGTGGTGATTGACAGAGTCGAAAGCCTTGGCCAGGTCAATGAATACGGCTGCACAGTATTGTTTCTTATCGATGGCGGTTAAAATATTGTTTAGGACCTTGAGCGTGGCTGAGGTGCACCCATGACCAGCTCTGAAACCAGATTGCATAGCGGAGAAGGTATGGTGAGATTCGAAATGGTCGGTAATCTGTTTGTTGACTTGGCTTTCGAAGACCTTAGAAAGGCAGGGTAGGATCGATATAGGTCTGTAGCAGTTTGGGTCAAGAGTGTCCCCCCCTTTGAGGAGGGGGATGACCGCAGCTGCTTTCCAATCTTTGGGAATCTCAGACGACACGAAAGAGAGGTTGAACAGGCTAGTAATAGGGGTGGCAACAATTTCAGTAGATAATTTTAGAAAGAAAGGGTCCAGATTATCTAGCCCGACTGATTTGTAGGGGTCCAGATTTTGCAGCTCTTTCAGAACATCAGCTGACTGGATTTGGGAGAAGGAGAAATGGGGAAGGCTTGGGCGAGTAGCTGTGGGGGGTGCAGTGCTGTTGACCGGGGTAGGGGTAGCCAGGTGGAAAGCATGGCCAGCCGTAGAAAAATGCTTATTGAAATTCTCAAATATAGTCGATTTATCAGTGGTGGCAGTATTTCCTATCTTCAGTGCAGTGGGCAGCTGGGAGGAGGTGTTCTTATTCTCCATGGACTTTACAGTGTCCCAGAACTTTTTTGAGTTTGTGTTGCAGGAAGCAAATTTCTGCTTGATAAAGCTAGCCTTGGTTTTTCTAACTGCCTGTGTATAATTGTTTCTAGCTTCCCTGAAAAGTTGCATATCATGGGGACTGTTCGATGCTAATGCAGAACGCCATAGGATGTTTTTGTGTTGGTTAAGGGCAGTCAGGTCTGGAGAGAACCAAGGGCTATATCTGTTCCTGGTTCTAAATTTCTTGAATGGGGCATGCTTATTTAAGATGGTGAGGAAGGCATTTAAAAAAAACAACCAGGCATCCTCTACTGACGGGATGAAATCAATATCCTTCCAGGATACCCTGGCCAGGCCGATTAGAAAGGCCTGCTCGCTGAAGTGTTTCAGGGAGCGTTTGACAGTGATGAGTGGAGGTCGTTTGACCGCTGATCCATTACGGATGCAGGCAATGAGGCAGTGATCGCTGAGATCTTGGTTTAAAACAGCAGAGGTGTATTTAGAGGGCAAGTTTGTTAGGATGATATCTATGAGGGTGCCCGTGTTCACGGCTTTGGGGTGGTACCTGGTAGGTTCATTGATAATTTGTGTGAGATTGAGGGCATCAAGCTTAGATTGTAGGATGGCTGGGGTGTTAAGCATGTTCCAGTTTAGGTCGCCTAGCATCACGAGCTCTGAAGATAGATGGGGGGCAATCAGTTCACATATGGTGTCCAGAGCACAGCTGGGGGCAGAGGGTGGTCTATAGCAGGCGGCAACGGTGAGAGACTTGTTTTTAGAGAGGTGGATTTTTAAAAGTAGAAGTTCAAATTGTTTGGGTACAGACCTTTTATAGTAGGATATAACTCTGCAGGCTATCATTGCAGTAGATTGCAACACCTCCCCCTTTGGCCGTTCTATCTTGTCTGAAAATGTTGTAGTTAGGGATGAAAATGTCAGAATTTTTGGTGGTCTTCCTAAGCCAGGATTCAGACACGGCTAGAACATCCGGGTTGGCAGAGTTTGCTAAAGCAGTGAATAAAACAAACTTAGGGAGGAGGCTTCTAATGTTAACATGCATGAAAC